>NC_035444.2:88093331-88270831 GCF_002127325.2 Helianthus annuus | reverse complement strand
GTAGTTCAAAAAAAATAATAAAAATAAATACCCGTAATACGATGTTATTCGGTCAATTTCCATTCGGATCACTAAAGTAGCGACACAGTATCTGTTATAACACTCGAAACCATAAAAACGAAAGCAAAAACAATAATAATAAATGTTTATACCGATACAGACGTCGTTCGATTGGTTTGGTTTGGTTTGTTTCCGTTTTATGTTTATTTTTTCAACATTGTGATATATACTATATTGAAAACGGATACTTTGTGGCTATTGTATCCAACCAAACTAAAACCGATCGAATAACATTTGTACTGGTACCCGTATTTATTTTTATTTTTTTCTTTCGGTAAACTAACCCGTATCGCTACCATAGCATACCTAACCGAAGCGAACAACTCAATACCGGTATGTGTTCATTTTTATAGTGTCCTGTTTATTATTGGGTATAGTGCCGCTATCATAGTGAGCCGAACCGAAGTTGAATGAACAACATCATTTTAAGTACCGTTTTTATTTTTTATTTTTTTATAAACTGACACTACTGTACTGAGCCAAACCGAAACTGAATGAACAACATCAGTTTCAGTACGGTTTTTACTTTTTTATTGTTTTTTTTTTCCTTATAAACTAATACTACCCGTACTAAACAACATTGGTACCCGTATCGATATTCATACCAACGCAGACAGAGTTGTACTGTAGCGGTATTGTAACGAAATGAACCAATGCCAAAATGTTAATAAAACAAATAAACATAAATGCAGATCGAGAAATTTTTTAAAAGTAAACGTACATAATTTCTTACTGAAATATCAAGTTAAATAATAGATATGTACTACTAAAAATTAAAGAAACAATTACTTAAAATTTATCATTTCCTATTTATTAGTGAAAAATCAAATATAAGAATAAATAAAACTCTATAAAAAATAAAAACAAATTATGCTTAAAATTTACCAACTACTTTTCATGACCACTTAGTATTCATATGTATAATATAATAGTTATAATAATAATAATAATAATAATAATAATAATAATAATAATAATAATAATAATAATTATTATTATTATTAATATTATTATTATTATTATTATTATTATTATTATTATTATTATTATTATTATCATCATCATCAGGCAAACAGGGTTTTAATAATCTCAACTTTTTGCAGTTGATTGATAATAATTCAATATGAGAATATTCTTTCCACGGGTCCCAATTTAACACTACTTTTTTCATTAGCCTCTGTTAAAAAAAGTTAACGGCCTTAGTTTTATTACTGATGTGGATTCAAAATGACGATTAACATATGCCAATCAACAATCATAGGCCATAGCAAAGCTACTAGTGGTGTCTAATGACTGAGTATGAAAAGATTAGATAAACCCTATCTCAAGTTGCTTACATGTAGACCGCTAATAAGATGACAATCAACACAAGGTGAAACTTTTAAAATTTGTACATGATAAATAAAGATGAACATGTTGTCCATGGGTACCTTTTTTATTTAACTCTTTATCCAAAATTTCTAGCATGACATACGCTAAACCAATGTACTCATACGCTATATTTTAGTAAAATAAATTTTAAGATTCAATCATATTTACTCACTTCACATAATCATAATATGTGATCGGGTAAAACTACTTAGTTAGATTGACAATGACAAATCAGAATAGAGAAAACATTGGATTCAAATACTCACATGTTTATTAGGTCGTCTATATTAGTTATTGATTTTTTAAATCATGTTTTGGTTTGAACTCCCAAATTGTATTGAAGCTTTCTAACTTCAACTGTAAACTTTAAGTCTGTCGTTACTTTACAAAATTAAAAGAAAAATAGAACCCCTTTTAAGAAACACAAATAATTTTATAATTTTTTTCTTATACATTATGTTTGTTACTTTACATATATTAGCAAACTTATTTCGA
The DNA here is from genome assembly GCF_002127325.2 of Helianthus annuus. Lineage (NCBI taxonomy): Eukaryota > Viridiplantae > Streptophyta > Magnoliopsida > Asterales > Asteraceae > Helianthus > Helianthus annuus. The sequence continues at coordinate 88,268,905 of NC_035444.2, read as the reverse complement.
CATTTCTGAAAGGCAAACTTGTATATAACTACACAACCGTTCAACAAACCTATTTAAAAATATATTAAAAGGTTATATTGTATTTGTGATAGAAGTACATCCAGTGATGCATTCATATCATAGAAGATAACCTAGTAGCATTTATGCCTCACATGGATTTCAATCGTGAAACACGGCAATCCATTTGCACAGAGAAAAAACGTTTGGCGTACTTCTAGACTACTTTATTCAATGTAGCCATAACCTATATCACTTTCTCTTGTGTCCCTTGTACCCTACCTTTCAAGATTACAACATTACATCCACGTATAAACAAACGTAGTTCTAAAAACAAATAAATTTATTTAAGGATGGGCGAGCCAATTCAAAGGCCGCTAGAATGAGTTTAATCGAACTTTGTTTGACCCGTTTACCTATGTTTCTTATATTTGTATTTGGAATTCCAGAGTCTAACCCGTGGCCTTGTGCATGAAGGGGGCGGCTGGAATATAGTTAACTTGGTTTCCAAGTTAATTAAATAATAATTAATTAATTTATAAATAGTTATCTTAGTGTTCATACTTGATTTAGAATAAGATGTGAAAAAATATAATTATAGTGGATTTGATTATTAGGTGTCCTAGTTAAAATCTAATGTGATGTTTAGATTATATATATATATATATATATATATATATATATATATATATATATATATATATATATATATATATATATATATATATATATATAGGGTGAGGATTAATTCAGAACCCTAAATATTTACAGAACTCCTAATAAACAATCTTTATATATATATATATATATATATATATATATATATATATATATATATATATATATATATATATATATATATATATAGGGTAAGGTTCATGCGAGAACCACCCTTATTGCGAGAACCGCGAGAACCAATGTGAACACAAAATAAAATCTAAAAAAAATCAAAAAAACACTCAAAAATTTTTTTTTATTTTTTTTAATATTTTTTAACCAAAAATCGCTATATTTCGTTCCATAAAAAAAAAAAAAAAAAAAAAAACTTTTTTTTTCGAGTAACAGTTATCCATGCACATGTGCATATGTATCATTACTTCAACAAATTCGGTAATACATTATCAGGAATAGACAATTGCACTTTAATTTACAATACCATTAGTAATACACTACTTTTTACATTACCAATATTCAAAATGCACATGTGCATAATTAGGTATAACCATGATATAACGTGTTTTGGTACAAAAAGTTTGTGATTTTGAATGGAGAAGTAGACCCATATACATGTTTTTTGGTTAGTTATATCTAGTGGTTGATGGTTTGGTTATAGTTGTCAATTTTTTATGTAATATGTTGATTGGATGGTATAAATGGTGTTTACATACATGTAATAAAGTGAAAATATTGTTAATGGTATTGTATTATGGATGGTAGGAGGTAATGGTATTGTATTATGGATGGTAGGAGGTATGGTAGTGTATTATGGATGGTATGATAGATGAAAGGGAAAGTGTATTCAAAGTGGTGTACCAAAACACCTTATTTCATGTTGATACATATAATGCACATGTGCATTTCTAATATTCGTAATGTAAAAAGTAGTGTATTACATATGGTAGTGTAAATGAAAGTGCAATTGTCTAATATATGTAATGAATTACGGAATTTGTCAAAGAAATGACAGAAATGCACATGTGCATGCTTGTGTATTATGGATGGAATGATAGATGAAAGAGAAAGTAGTGTACCAAAACACCTTATTTCCTGTTGATACATATAGATGCACATGTGCATTTCTAACATTGGTAATGTAAAAGATAGTGTATTACACGTAGTAGTGTAAATGAAAGTGCAATTGACTATTATTTGTAATGAATTACGGAATTTGACAAAGAAACGACACATATGCACATGTGCATGGATAACTGTTACTCGAATTTTTTTTTTTTTTGAAATTTTTTTTATTAACAAAATATAGCGATTTTTTCAAAAAAAATAGTAAAAAAATAAAAAAAATTTTTTTTTGGGTGTTTTTTAGATTTTTTTAGGAATTACTGTTTGTGTTCACACTGGTTCTCGCGGTTCTCGCAATAAAGGGTGGTTCCTAACGGATCTTTGTCCTATATATATATATATATGCATATATATGAATATATATATAGAGGATAAGGATCCGTTAGGAACCACCCTTTATTGCGAGAACAGCGAGAACCAATGTGAACACAACAAAAAATACCTAAAAATAGCCAAAAAACACACAAGTTTTTTTTTAATAATTTTTATAAAAAATCGCTATTGTTAGTAGCAAAAAAAAATATTTTTTTAAAATTTTAAATTAATTTGTTTTTGTGTTTTTTGATTTTTTAAGGTTTTTTGGGGTTTAGTTTTTAGCATTTTAGCGTGGGGGGGGGGGGGTTAGATTTTTGGGGGGTGGGGGAGGGGGTTTAGGTTTTTTTTTTTTTTTTTGGGGGGGGGGGGTTAGGGTTTGTTTAGGTTTTTTGGGGGGTTTTAGTTTTTAACATTTAGCTTAGGGGGGGGGGGGTTAGGTTTTTTTTTTGGGGAGGGGGGTGGGGGGGGGGTTTAGGTTTTGGGGGGGGGGTGGGGGTTATGTTTTGTTTAGGTTTTTTTTAGCTATTTTAGGTTGTGTTCACATTGGTTCTCGCAATAAAGGTGGTTTTCGCATGAACCTTACCCTATATATATATATATATATATATATATATATATATATATATATATATATATATATATATATATATATATATATATATATATATATAGGGGACCGCTAAAATGAAAACCACCTCCAGTTGTAAGAACTGCGCGAACCACTTTCTAGCCATTAGATCAAGATGATGGATGGATGATATTAAAAGTATTTAAAAATAATATTAAGTATTTTTTTTCTTATTATGTCTTTAATATTTTAATTCAAAAGGGTATTTAAGTAAAATTACTTTTTTTGTCTTTTTATATATATTATATTTTATTGTCTTTTTGTCCTATTCATTAATTACTTTTTGTCCTATTCATTAATTACTTTTTAAGATTTTCAAAATGGATGGATGAGATTAAAACATTTTTAAGAGCCGATCTTTACGAGCATTTTTTTACGGAACGTTTTACAACTTGTTTTTACGCTCCGTTTTTTCGCGTCGTTTTTTCGATCGGTTTTTTACGCTCCGTTTTTTCGCGTCGTTTTTTCGATCGGTTTTTTACGCTCCGTTTTTAACGCCGTTTTTTACGCGCCCTTTTTTTAACGCCGTTATTTTAACGCGCCGTTTTTAACGCCGTTTTTAACACCGTTTTTTACGCGCCGTTTTTTAACGCCGTTTTTTACGCGCCGGTTTTTTACGTTAATGTTTTTTTACGTTTTACGCGCCGGTTTTTTACGTTAACATTTTTTACGTTTTTACGTTTTACGCGCCGGTTTTTTACGTTAACATTTTTTACGTAAAAAAGTTTTTAAAGTTTTAAGTTTTACGTAAAAATTTTAAAGTTTTACGTTTTACAATTTGCATAAGTTTTACGGTTTTAAAATTTTTTTACGGCAAAAACTTTTGTACGGCAAACATTTTTTTACGGAAAAAAAACATTTTTTACGATAATCAAAAGGCGGCAGAGTGTATCTCGAAAAAAAACGGGGTTTGGCTCAGATTTTCCGATAATCAAAAGGCGGCAGAGTGGGGTTGCAGGTTCAAAAACCTACCATCCACCAACGTTGCCGAGCCATCGTCTTCAAAATCTAGGTTTTTTTTTCATCATCGCCACCCAAATCCAACCGATCAAAACCCACATAGTTCACTTATCAAAATCAAGCAAACTCATGTAAACCCCACAAATCAAGCAAACCCAGATGGTATAAACTCACAGGATCTGAAACAGATGAATAACCATCCTATCTCCCCACCGTCACCCACCACCACCCGTCGCCGGCACCACCAAGATCGTATGAATACATTTTACTCATAAAGAAGCCAAACATATGCACATAACCTGCGCTAAAATCTAAAAATAATTAACAATTTATAAGATAGGACTCTGCATTCAAACAATTTCAAGAAGCTCATTTTTCATAAAATTCAAACTTCAGCTCCCACAAACTTACCATTCAGGCTTGGTACCAGACCAAAATCCCAAAACAAGCAAACACCCAACTGGGGGAAACAAGCAAACACCTAGGGTTCTGGTAAGCAACCAACCACCAAGACGCTCACCCACCATCCACCACGATCGTCCCGGTCACCCACCATCCAATACGTCTTGGCACCACCGGAGACGACGAAGGAGAAGGAGGGAACCGGAGACGGCGGAGGAGGGAACCGGAGTCGGGTGGCCAAGGGGAGAGAAGATGGTGGTGAACGAAGCTTGGGAGAGAGAGAAATGAACAACTTTTTTGGGGAGGGTGATGATTTATGTCTGTAAGTCAGACTAAAAGGACATATGACAGGTTTTAAGTAAATGACCAATATACCCTTTGAGGTGGTAAAATCTGATTGGTGGAGAGTGGTTCTCGCGGTTCTTACAACTGGAGGTGGTTTTCATTTTAGCGGCTCCCTATATATATATATATATATATATATATATATATATATATATATATATATATATATATATGCGTGGGGTTCGGCTACAAAGTCCATTTTTCCTACAAAGTGTACAAAGTCGTAAAACATCACAATTTCAGCCATAAAACACACTCAAAACCCGCAAATAACAGAGTGAAGATCACTAAAACATAGTATCCAAACCCTAACTGTCCATAAAAACTTCAAACACACCATCGTAGAACTATGAATATAAAACACAACATGATAATCAACATAAAACACACTAATGTTAGTCATTCGCTAATCAAAGCCTTATCATCCAAAACACAACATAAAACCCAAAAATATGACGTTTTGGTAATCTTCACTTTGTTATTTGTGGATTTTGAGTGTGTTTTATGGTTGACATGATGGTGATTTGTGACTTTTTATACTTTATAGGAAAAATGGACTTTGTAGCCAACTCTCACCCATATATATATATATAGGGGATGGACCATAAGAAAATTAGTTTAAATGAGAAAACCAAAAAACTAACTAAAAATGCCTAACAAACATGCTAATTATTTTTTACATTTTTTTAATAAAAAATCGCTATTTTTTAGATTTTATATATATAAAAAATTTTCAAAAAAAAAAAAAAACTTGTATTGCACATGTGTAATAATATGGAAAAGCCTAAACCACCTAATCCACCCCCACCAACAGCCCCCAAACCCCCCTCCCCCCACCCCACAAAAAAAAAACCTAAAACTAAACCCTGAACATGAACCTGATAAAAACCTAAACCACCCCACCCGCACCTCCACCCAAAAAAACCTAACCCCCTGCCCTAGACCCAAAAACCTAATCCTAATCCTAAACCTCAAAAAAACCTAATACTAAAAGCTAAACTAAACTCAAAACCTAATTTTAGCATATAATGCACATGTGGTACACATATAATGCACATGTGCAGTACAAGTTTTTTTTTTTTGAATTTTTTTAATATATAAAAAATAGCGATTTTAAATAAAAAATTGTAAAAAAAATTGGTATGTTTTTTAGGCTTTTTTTAGTTAGTTTTTTAGTTTTCTCATTTATATGTAGTTTTCTCATGATCCTCTCCATATATATATAGGGGACCACTAAAATGAAAACCACCTCCAGTTGTAAGAACCATGAGAACTTTTTGATCCGAGGTGAGTTGGACCAAATTTTTTTTCATAAACGTAGATGCGTGTATTATAACCACATTTGTAAAAAAAAAATTAAAAAAAAATGTCGTGTGTAGTTTTGAGCACCACAAATTTGTGTTTACGGGTACCGTTTTTTTTTTACAAATGTGTTTATAATACACGCATCTACGTTTATGAAAATTTTTTTTGGTCCAACTCGCCCCGTACGGTGTAGTTCTTATGGTTCTTAAAACTGGAGTTGGTTTTCATTTTAGCGCTCCGCTATACATACATACATATCTATATCTATATATATATATATATATGTATGTATGTAGAGGGGACCGCTAATATATATATATATATATATATATATATATATATATAAACATAGATGCGTGTATTATAAACACATTTGTAAAAAAATTCAAAAAAAATGTTGTGTGTGTAGTTTTGAGCACCACAAGTTTGTGTTTACGGGTACCGTAAATCTTACCGGAAAATTTACGTTACCCGTAAACACAAACTTGTGGTGCTCAAAACTACACACACGATATTTTAAATTTTTTTTTACAAATGTGTTTATAATACACGCATCTACGTTTATGAAAAAAAAATTTGGTCCACCTCGTCCCGGATCAAAAAGTTTTCACGGTTCTTACAACTCGAGGTGGTTCTTATTTTAGCGCAATTCAATATATATATATATATATATATATATATATATATATATATATATATATATATATATATATATATATACAGGGTAAGGTTCATGCGAGAACCACCTTTATTGCGAGAACCGCGTGAACCAATGTGAACACAACCTAAAATAGCTAAAAAAACCTAAAAAAAATCCTAACCCCCACCCCCCTCACCCCAAAAAAAAAAAACCTAAACCCCCCTCCCCCACCCCCCAAAAACTGCTAAAAACTAAACCCCCAAAAAATCTAAAAAAATCTAAAAAGTAAAAAAAAATCTATTTTTTTTAATATTTTTTATGTTAAAATCGCTACTTTTAGCAGCAAAAAAATATAAAAAAAAAATTTTTTGGCTACTAAAAGTAGCGATTTTTTTATAAAAAATATTAAAAAAAATTTGTGTGTTTTTTAGCTATTTTTAGGTATTTTTGGCTGTGTTCACATTGGTTCTCGCGGTTCTCGCAATAAAGGGTGGTTACTAACGGATCTTTGTCCTATACATATATATATATATATATATATATGGGGGCTGCTAGAATGAGAACCACCCCGAGTTGTAAGAACCGCCAGAACTACACCCCATGGAGCGCCGTTCGCCGCGATTTTTTTTTACAAGTAGATGTGTGCATTATAAACACGGCCGTAAAAAATCACGGCGAACGGCGCTCCGTGGGGTGTACTTTTTTACACCTCAAGTTTGGTGTTTTTTAATTTTTTTTTCTTTTTTCTTTTTTTTTCACCAAACTTGAGGTGTAAAAAAGTACACCCCACGGAGCGCCGTTCGCCGTGATTTTTTACGGCCGTGTTTATAATGCACACATCTACTTGTAAAAAAAAAAATCGCGGCGAACGGCGCTCCGTGGGGTGCAGTTCTCGCGGTTCTTACAACTCGAGGTGGTTCTCATTCTAGCGGCTCCCATATATATATATATATATATGGAGAGGATCATGAGAAAACTAGAAAACTAGAAAACTAACTAAAAAGCCTAAAAAAAACTAAAAAACATACCAATTTTTTTTACAAATTTTTATAAAAAAATCGCTATTATATATAAAAAAATTTTCAATTTTTTTTTGTTGTACTGCACATGTGCATTATATGTGTACTTGTTAGTGCATATGTCTGTCGACTTCTTCTTGTATCGAGTCATGTAATAGGTTAGATAGACCAAGACACGTAGTTCGAAAGAAACGGGAAACAGGGACGAACCATCAGGTTCACACGAAGTGACCAGTTCGTGCGAACTGGACATGCATGGTTCGTGCGACCTGGTTCACCTATATATATCTGGTCTTGGGATTTCATTTATAACTTCTGATTCCGGTAGCGAAGCTCTGCCGAAGTGTCGCCAGCCTGTAAAACGTTGTGAAATCAATACAATCGACATTTAATCTACTTTTAAGTGCAAATCAAGCTGAATGAAGATCAAATCAATGAATTATGCCTCTGATTTGGTCTAGAACTCTTCTGATCGACTCATTTTGATCGATTCACCGATCCTACAAGTGGTATCAGAGCTCAGGAGGAAGAGTTCTTACCATTTCAGCTTGTTTTCAAGGATAAAATCTGATTTCTACTCATTTCTACTCATTCTTCTACACTTTTTCTTCAAAATTTCAACGAATTTACGGTTAAAATGATCTGATTTTGTGATATAATATGTAAAACACAGTTTTAATCAATCCTTGAAAAAATCAGAACTAAAATCAACCTAAAACTTTGATAAAATGGACCAGACCGCGTGAAAAACTGTTCAGATCGTTCGAGAATCATTCAGGTCGCACGAGCTGAACATCCAGCTCGCACGGATTGAACTCAGGTCGCACGGTTTGAATTACTTTAGGTCACACGAGTTGAAATATATCCTCCAGGTCGTACGGAGTGAGTCCATATCGTTTGAACTCTTACAAAGTCGTACGGTGTGGTTAAAAATCAGACCAGGTCATGCGAAGTCGTCCAGATCATGTGAAAAGTTGTCTTCAGGACGTTTGAAACTTAGTCCAGATCGTGTGGTTTGACCAGATCGTTTAAAATCTTCCCAGTTCGTCTGAAAAATATGTTATTGTGAATTTTCAATACCAAAACATGGATAACGAATTTTATAATGCATTTGCTACTGCCCCGGGTACTCCTGTTACTGTTGCTCAGAGTGTGACTATGGAAAATGAAACAGGAACGTTACAGAAACCTCCTAAGTTGATGAGCATTGAAGAATACTATAGTTGGCAAGAACGTTTCGAAAACTGGGTTCAAGCAAATCATCTAAGGTCTTGGGAGTGCATTGAAACTAAGTACGTTCGACCTCGTAATAATGTGGGAGTTGTAAAGAATATTTCTGAATTTACCGAAAAAGAGAGAGAAATGTACAAGGCAGAAAAAATGATGATCAGTTTACTTCAACATGATGATAGTGCACGTTCGATTTGGGAAGCACTTCGTACAAAATTCGAAGGAAGTACGGAGATGATCAAGAATAAAAAGTCTCTATTAAAGAAAGAATTTGAATTGTTCTCAAGTTTGCCGGGTGAAACTACAAAGACTCTTATTGAGAGATATTTTCATTTAGTACGTTCAATGAGTCGGTTGTATATTACTAAAAATCGAGAGGATTGGGTTGAAAAATTAGCCGATGCCTTACCTCAAAAAGAATAGGGTACATATCTTATGATTTTGAAAAATACCGGAGAGTATGATAGATTGACAGTTGCTCAATTCATTGAAAAACTTGAAAAGATCTTGAACAACAAAAGATCGCTAGAATGAACAATTCAAATGGTCAACAAGATATCAAGATGTATTACAAAGGTAATGTTCAAAATGTTGAAGCTAGTCCGAAGATCGAAACCGCTTTCAGCGCAGAAAACTCATCCGGATCACTCAATCAAAGTTCAATCAACAACAGTGCATTTTCTTCATATCCGAGTGTTAATCCTAATGTTTCAACTTCAAATCATCAGTTTCAAAGCTCAAACAATGGTAATGGTCATGTGCTACAATGCAACATCGCGTTGCATCTTCAGAACAGTCAGAATTTCTCTGAAGAAGTCGCTAAAGGTCATATGGCATTACTTGTTACCGTGTTAGAATCATATGAGAGTTTGGTTGCGGGAAGAATCGGAAATCCTATGTTAACAAAAGAGGACTACGATCAGATTGATGCTGAGGAATTGGAGCTAATGGATATTAAGTGATGTTTAGCGAGCGTGTTTAGGAGAGCTGAGAAATTAAGGCAGATTACAGGAAGAGATGACTTACGTGATGCTAATGTTTCTACTTTAGGTTTTGATAAGTCTAAAGTTACTTGTTTTCGATGCAGGGAAAAAGGGCATTTCAAGAGAGAGTGTACAAACCAAGAAGCAGGTGGAGCTCAGAATCCGTTCGGGAACAATGAATATTATCGGAAAGCTATATATCACCAGGTAGCTCAACAACCGTCAATTGAAGATGGAAAGAAGAAAGCTTGTATTACTATGCCTCTAGATCAAGAAGATGAAAGATTGCAAGAGGGATTTAGCTGGGACAAATATATTCCGGCTGAAAGTAATTGGAAGTTTAGAGCATTTGTTGCACATATCATTCAAGAGCCAGAGTTGATGAAAGAATTAATGGATGTGTTTGCAAATGATGAGAAATGTTAGTGCAGTATGTGTCTATCGCCTCCGTCAATCAGAACCCTAGCAGAAATAGAAGAGATCTAGACTTTATGTTCATGATGTAGTTAAAAGGGCAATGTGGCAATCTTGTAAATAAGGAGAAATCCTTATAACCTTGTGCCTATAAATAGGAGCTTTAGGCTTTAGTTTTAAAACTTTTGCTCATTTGACATTTTGGAGAGCTAGAGATCTAGAGAGAGAAAGTGATTCAAGGTGCTTGTAATCATCAGATTTCTAATGGAATCATGTTTATATTACGTCTTGTGTGTTAGGTCACGTTCGTGTACAGATTCCGCACGTCACACGTTCGTTTCGCTATCGTTTTGGAGTCAAAACCAGTCCTAACAAGTGGTATCAGAGCAGGAGCTCGGTTGCGAAGATCAAACACACAATTTCGCACCAGAATTGATCAGAATCAGATCCAAAAATCATCCAGATTTGTCGAATTTCTTCATCTTCTTCATTTTTCACGTTTTTGACTGAATTTTGAAAAATTGAACGGGTTTTTACGGTCCAAATTAGCTGATTTTTTATATGTTGTGCGAAATTAGCTGATCTATAACCCTACAAATTTTCAGGTCAACATTCAAAGCCGTTTGGGAGAAATCTGAGATTTTGTGTCCGATTTCGCGTGAAAGATCTTCTTATTTCGCACGAAATGAGTTGAAACTCATCCATTTCGCACGGATTGAGGTCCTATATCATCCATTACGCGCGAATTGCATCAGAACTACATCATTTCGTACGAAATAAAGTTCATTTCGCATGAAGGAACTCCATTTCGTTTGAAGGCATCCATATCGTTTTCGTTTGAAAGTTAACCATTTCGCATGAAAGCCATCATTTCGCTTGAAAATATTCCGTTTCGTGTGAAGAAAGTTCATTTCGTGTGAAATATCGTCATTTCATTTGAAAATGTCTGTCAACATTTAATTCATTTGATCGGTGATTGTTCAGATGTGTCAGGCCCATTGATTTCTTTGGTATACAAGTCTCGGTCCAATAAGGTTACATGAATTTTGAATAAAGGTTGTGAGTCTATCAAAGTCTGTTAGGATCTGAGTTTGGATTGGTTGTGATTTGTTTTTGAATTTAGATGAACAAATGAAAGAGTAGTGCAATGGAATTTAAATGGAAGCAAACTTTTCACAATCAAACAGAAGAAATGCTTTCAATCATACATTTTCAACACAGAATCAAATGATTAAATTTATTTATAAACTCTGATTACAATGCATGTATGATATGCAAACTCCCCCTCAGCCGGAGCTCAGTGTTTGTTCGTGCAGAAAGAAGATGGTGAAAGAGCTAAACAGAACAGTACAGAGTACTGTTCTATTTATAGGCACTTGCAAACCACTGAGCATCTAAGCTGACGTCACCATGAAAGTGACATCTAACCTCCTAACAAACTCTAACCTCTGATCTATACAGACACTGCTATGCTAACTACTGATATTACATTTCAATACATAAAACAAACATAAACTGCTGCTACATCCTTCCACTGCTGTGAACCCAGTAGTACTTGTCATGATCAGCAGTGCTTGAACCAAGGCAGTAGATTAAGCAGCAGAGCTTTTGTTCTTCAATCAGTCTTTGTCTTGAGCAGCAGTTGTAGGTCAGCAGTTTGCATGATCAGCAGATAGGAGGTCAGCAGATGTTGAAACCACTTTCAAGGGGAGAGACTTGCAACCAAACATCTGCTTATTCTGGATCCATTGCTCTGATCCAGTGTTGGCTTTCATTATCTGTTCCTTTGGAAGGGTTCAATCCCAACAATCTCCCCCTGGAACAGATAATGCCAAAACTCTTCATTATTGTAGATCTTTATTGCCTCATCAGCAGTTCCCTTATTTGCCCTTTGAATTGTAATTCAAAAGTTAAGGCATCTGTATCATCATCATCCCTGCTAAGTGGAAGATCAAGGAGATCCTGCAAATCTTCAAGACTCAGGGCAAGAGCTTGTTCCCTTGTTAGTTTCATCACTTCGCCATCAGACCTGAACACAGTCAATACGTGGGTCTGTTTATCAGTTTTCCACTTTAGTACTTTTGAGCCTGATGGGTTTCTTGGGAGATTTTTATTTGAAGAGGAGTTTGGTGATGCTGGCCTATTCAAGACTGACTGAGCAGTACTTGCAGATTGTTCCAGTTCAGATTCTTCTTTCATCATTAACATAATTCCCTCTTTTACAAGGTCATTACTAGCAATTAAATCTTGAACTGTTTCAGCACCCAACTGGTTTTGACTCCTTCTTTTGTAGATGGCAGCACCAGCAGGAGCAGTAGCTTTGGTGGTCTATTTGAAACCTCTACTTTGGAATAGTCAGGTTTTTCTGGAGCTGTTGGATCTTTCTTCCTGAGCCCCTCCAACCTTTTATAGGTGGCCCTGACCCTAGCTTCTCCCCACTTTGACACAGAATTCCTTGACCCATAATCAGCAGTGATTAGCTTCTTTTTCATTCTCTTCAACTCTAGTGCCTTTTTAGCTTCAAACTGTTTGAATTTTTCAGGGGGAGTCTGCTGGACATTATCTTTGATCATTTCATGAATCCTGGCTGCTTCACTTTCAAGCTCAGGAATGGTCCAGTTTCTGTACATGTGTTTCTCCCCCTTGTATTTCTTGGTTGCCATGATGCTTTCAATGTAGTCTTTTCGAAGAGTTTCATCTGCTCTTTCTGAAATTTGTTGACATACATTCTTTGCAAATTGTTCTAAGGATCTGACTTGTGTGAGCAAGAATTGGTAATTCTGCTGAATTTCTCTATCAGATTTCTTGGGCATTTCTTTTTGAGATATCCTCTGCTTGTTTAGCTTTGACTTTCAAATATTCTTCAATATTGTTTGGTCTTGGATATCCTTCAACTGATGGCAAACTCCTTTTAGCAGGGTCATCCTCAAAGTAAAAAGATTTAATCTCTTCTCTGACTGTTATGAGTTCAAGAGAAAATTGGACACCTGCAGGAGGTAAGGACTTGTAAATTTGAGCTGAAGAGAGAGGAATGGGTTTTGGAATTGTGACAAGTGCTTGGGATTTTCAAGCTGTTGGTGGTGGTGATGGAGAATCATCATCTGGTATGATAACCCTTCTCCTTTTTATTTTAGGAGAGGCAGATGCTGTTTTGGATGGAACTGTGGAGGTGGTTTGAGTGGCAGTGGTTTGTGACTGACAAACAGTTGTTGAAACAACTGGTGTTTCAACCACTGTTGTCATTACAACAGGTGTTTTAACATCTGCTGTCTTCTGCTTTAAGGCAGGAAAAGATGGTGGAGATATTGTTTTTGGTGGTGGTAAGGCAGTGGTGGTGGTGTGTGTTGAAGTGAGAGCAGTTGTTGTAACAACTGAGGTACCAGCAGATGTTGATACAACAGGAGTTTCAGCAACTGTTTTAATGGAGGTTTGATGTTGGTGGCTTTTGGATGGTGGTTTTGGAATATGCTTTGGAAGACTGGATGGTGTGGATTTGGGTTTCCTTACTTTTCTAGTAAGATTTCTTTTTAGAACAGGATTTTGATCATCCTTTTCACCAGAACAACCCTGCTCATTCAGCTCCATGAAAGCTCTCTTCTCCTTATTCCACCTTGATAAATCCTTTGCCGCTCTATCCCTTTTTACACTTATGACACCATCATCAAGTGCATTCTGGGTAATATCAACCTTTTTGCTACCATCTGGCAAAGGAATATTTCTGAGCATTGCATCCTTTTCTGGATCAAGATACAACTCATTATCAATCCCTTTCCTTGTCCACTCCTTAATTTTCTCCCCCCTTTTGGCATTATCTGTGGGGATTTCATCAATAAACAGAACTGTTGGAGGAGAAGTGCCAGTGGTTGCTATCAGATGGGCCTTGATAGCCTTGATGTCATCTTTTGTATCTTTGAACCTAGTATCCATTGTATTTTTTCAGATCTTGAACATGTTTTTCATGTTGCTGCTCAGCCAGTTGATGTAGTTGTTGGAGAAAAGGTTGAAAAAGGTTCCAGAGCTCATTTGTAGCATCTGCTGGAGGAAGAGCAGGTGCTTGAGGTGGAACAACAGTGGATTGTACCATTTGGACTGTCAACAACTGATGCAGCATTTCTTCGATCTCTGCAATAGTGGTATCCAGTTTTTCAACGTTGTCCGTCAATTCCTGGTATTTTAAACCATCACCCAATTTAATGGGATCATCTGATTTCCCACTAGCAGTGGTTTTATCAGATGTTGAGGTAGGGAGTGTACTCCAAACATCAACAACTGATGCCCCTTTTTCTTGGTACTGGGGTCTTCTTCCTTCAACACTTGATAATCTCTTGATGGAACCAGTGGTTAATACAAACTCACTAGCAGATAACAGAGATGTTATGGAAGGAATTGCCTCCAAGGAAGTCTTATTGATGTAACCACTGTCCAAGAGTAAACCTGTAGGTTCAACACTTGTAGTGGCTGCTTCACTTGGAATACCACCAAGAGTTACTTGTAACTCAAGGGGTGTAACCTCCTTAGGGTGTGTTGGTGGGTTAGCAAAGATTGATACATCAAGCCCAGTCTCATGTTGAGGTATTTTCTCATGAACAGGTGAGTGAGAAGGACTGGTTTGTGCTAGGTTCAAATCAATTGCATCCAACAGTAATTTGGTGTTTGGGGGAATTGGGGATGTGAAGGTAGGTTTAGAAAGTGGAATTGCCCCGGGTATTGGGCTGTGGATGATGGAAACGAGTGCTTCCAGAGCATCATGATGTGGTGACCCTCTTTATACAACCTGTTCTTTTTGTGAAGAGACAGGAGGAGTTTCGGCAAGGGTTTGAGATATTTTTACCAACTGCTGTGAGGAAGTAGCAGCAGTGGTTTGTTGTGACTTTTGTGTTGTCAGAGGCAGTAGCTCTGGTATATCATCCTCCAGAGTTGCCTTTTTGATGGGTTTTGGGGGTTTTTGATTTTTCTTTTTCTGTGGCTTTTTGGTGATTTTAGGTGTGGGTTTCAAGGCAGTTGTTTGGCTACCTTGATCACCTTGAGCAGTGGGCTCAGCAGTAGATACCCGAGGAGCAGTGTTTGCTGCTAAAATCTGCTCAGGCACCTCTACTTGTGTTTTGCAAGGTGTTGACATTCTTTTAAATGTTTCAGCAGTTAAGCTGTTTATTTGAAAAGAAGTCACCTTGGTTTATTACCGCAATATCATCTTTACTGAATTTTTTCTCAAAATAATAACTCAAAAATCTTGGAAACAGTAAAAATGATTTTGTTTCAACATTTTTAACCAAATCATTGAAGATTACCTGGGAATAATTAAAGTTTTCCTCTTGAAGAATAACATATCCCAGGTTTTGAATCTTCATTGGTATTTCATTAAAAGAAGTGGTTTTATTTGAAACACACTTGAGGAGGGTATGGAACAAAAATCTTGTTGCAGGAGGGAAGAAACCTTTTTGTAAGGTATCCCTCTTCATCATTGTGTCTGCATACCTTCTATCAATGAAGTCAATTTTTAACTCGTTTTTAGGGAAAAAATCTTTACCTTCCTGATCAGCGAGCTGAAAGACCTCAGATATGGATTGCGGTGTGATTCGGACTGCTTTCTTCTGCAGAGTAGAGTTAATGGCTATGACATCTTCTCCTTGTGTTTCAAGGGTACAATTTTTCCAAAACTCTCTCTGAGTTTACAGGTAAATGGGTGCATCAACGGTTAACAAAGTTTTGTACTTTGATGCATTGAGCATATCGAGGATGGAATCAAATGTGTCGATGTGGCTGGGTTTTGTGAGGAGACCCAGAAGATTATGAGATGGTTTATGTGGTATTTCTGTGGAGGTAGCCTTTTGAGAGGCCCCTTTAGACGATTTTGCGGATGATTTCGATTTTGTTATTTTGAAGATGAGGATCGAAAAGGATTTTGTGAAGAAATTTGATGGAATGAATTGGAAACTGCTTTGAGAAGAGAAGTTTTAAGAATTCAATTCAATAGTGAAACCCTGTTTGGGCTTTGAAAAGGGGTTTTATGGAGGAAAAGTGAATGCTGACGTGGCAGCGGTTACAAAAGATCTGACCACTATGTACTGTCCGCATGCCATCCCCTGGTGAAATGAAGGACAGTACTTTTGAACAGTACATTTTGTGAAAACAACTGGTGAAGACAGTAGTTTTAATGGTAATGGAGAACAGTGGATGCTTTTAACTATCAGTAGATAGCTCAGCAGTGGATACAACACTGATTTTGAACATCAGGGTTTATCAAAGGAAAATGAGAACAGGGGATGACTTTCAACAGTGGACAGACTTTTGAAGTAGGACAGACTTTTGAACCCATCAGTGGTTATGGCAGACTTTTAGGATTTTAATGAAAAATTCATTTTTAGCTATTTTTAAGGATGGATTTTTGATTTTCTGAAAACATTTTAATGCTTTTATTCATAGAAAAACAGGATTTTGCCTGTTATTCCATGTTTAGCATGCCAATCCTAGAGATCAAGCTTTCAAAGGTGGATGTGTCTAAT
The DNA here is from genome assembly GCF_002127325.2 of Helianthus annuus. Taxonomy (NCBI): domain Eukaryota; kingdom Viridiplantae; phylum Streptophyta; class Magnoliopsida; order Asterales; family Asteraceae; genus Helianthus; species Helianthus annuus. Next base: position 88,252,367 of record NC_035444.2, on the reverse strand, counting down.
GCTTTGGTTAGCACATCTGCCAGCTGATCCTTAGTTGGAACATGATGCAGAGAAATCAAACCTTTTTCATAGCAATCCCTCACAAAGTGATGTCTGATGTCAATGTGTTTGGTGGTTGAATGGGAAACTGGATTTTTGATGATATTTTCTGCTGCCTGGCTGTCCAACATAAGTGGTGTCTTCAAGGCAGTGATACCAAAATCCAGTAACTGATTTTGAAGCCAGAGCAGTTGGGCTGTACAGCTTGCAGCAACTATGTATTCTGCCTCAGCAGTGGATGTGGAAACAACTGCTTGCTTTTTGCTTTGCCAAGACACTAAGCAATTGCCTAGGAATTGGCACCCTCCTGAAGTGGACTTCCTTGTTTTATCACATCCAGCAAAGTCACTATCTGAGAAAACTGAAAGCTCAATTTTACCATCAGCTGGATACCAGATACCAAGTGTGGGAGCACCTTTGAGGTATCTGAATATCCTTTTTACAGCAATAAGGTTTGACTTTCTAGGGGCTGATTGGGATCTTGCACAGACACATGTTGCAAACATGATGTCTGGTCTAGATGCAGTTAGGTACAATAAGGACCCAATCATGCTTCTATATAAGGTCTGATCAACCAAATCATCCTTTTCTTCAGACATGACCAATTTATTGGTTGCAATGGGTGTACTACATGTAACATTTGTGCTTGTAATCATTATGAACAGTTCAATTATCAATAAAACAATGTTATTTTATCCCAATGATTGTTTGATTGTGTTTTACATTTTTCATATTTTAACTTTTGTTCAATTTCAAACTCTACATCGCTTTCTAGAGAATTATACGCAAACTAGTACGTAAACGTACTCAGTTTAATGCGACAAATACTCTGGAACATCAACATATACTCAACATACCTTAAATAACCTTTACATAACTTAGAAATAAGTTTTGAAGGCTTTGGTATGGCAAAAACAAGTTAATTCGCTTACAGGGACTAAACTTGACAAACTGCGAAAGTATGCCAATTTAAACTGTAACGAACATTCCGGAACATGTCCATAAGTTAAACATACCATAAATATCCTTTACATAACTTAGAAATAGGCTTTGAGGGGTTTGGTATGCTAAAACAAACTTTTGGATCATTCAGGGGCTAAAAGTGTCAAAAAGTGCACAAGTTTGCACTTTCGCGCATAACTTACGTTCTGAATACATTCGGACATCCAAAAATTTATATAAGCATCCTAGTATTATGCCTTAGTGTTTGGCATGAAAAAAATCCATTCGTCGCGCAATTTGGACCGTCTTTCGCGCTTATGCGCATTCCGTCGTAATTAACCGAACATCGCGACCGTACGGCCAAATGAACCGACATCCGACATATTTTTGAGCACATTTTCAGTTCCCTATACTTTAACATCATTTTAGAGCTTTGAAATGAGGTTAACGGGGCTTAAACGTGCCAAAAACGCATCAAATACCAAGTTTTGGTGCTGCAGGGACCAAAACTGCAATTCTGCCAAACTAGGGGCTTACGGACCGTAAGCCATAAGCCATACGGTCCGTAAGGGGTCCCTAGTACAGCAGAACCCACATTTAATGCTGATTGGCTCTTCAAATGGCGAAAGGTCCAAATGCCTTTTCACCCAATCAAAGGCCAAGGGCCATATTCAGTGAACCATAACATTTTGACACATGTACGCACAAGATCGTGGCACGTTATTCGATGAACGATCCTAACGGTTCCACTTTTCCTATAAATACCCCCCCCCATTTTGCTCAAAACCCACACAATCTGATCTTAAGGCTCTAAGTTGGAACCATTGTTTCATACCTGAGCCATTTTGGTCTAGATTAGCATTCGGGGACCCTCCGTAAGTATTCTTTCGTTCTTTTATTCGCTTTTCGAGTCCGAAAGTCGACGTTTTGTTGACTTTCTGCATTGACCAGCTTATGGTCGATGCGAAGTTCGTTGGAACTTCATAACGTGAGCGTGATCACGATGGTTATGGTCCGTAGTGACCATACCTACTGATTACCACGTTATCTAGGCTCAGTGACGAGTCGTAGTTTCGGCCAAAATGCACATTCTTGCGTATTTTGTAACCAAACTACTCGTGAGCGTCAAAGCCGTTTGCTTTGATGCCAAACCTGTTTTCTAAACTTAGTTAAGCATGTTCTAACATGCTTAGCTCGTCACTTTTAGTTTAGTGCTTATATAGGGTCGTAAGGTAAGCGATCTAAACCATCGCTTATACTTTCGAACCCGACCCATTTGGTCGATCATTAGGATCCGACCAAACACATTAGGTGACCATAGCTATAACCTTCCGAGGTTATGCCTTGTGGTCACGATGTTAGGCGTTCCAGACGCGTTCTACGCGAACGACGCGTGAGGTAGCATAAGCTACCTAAACGGGTCGTGATGGGTCGCAAGCACTTAGGTTAAGTTTCATTTAGTATGTAGGCTTTGTTAAACCACATTACACGAGTCTCCATACTCGTTTGGTTTACGAACCCGCATACTATTCGATCCTTCCGATTTAGGTCCGGTATATTAACATAGCTACCTATTAGGTGCCGTTTGATATTCCGTGATCTAGCATTGTTTGATTATTATACAAGAACTCAAAGCAATCTCAGGTGAGTACATTGAACCCCTCTTTTACTGTTTTCCAAACTGTTTTGGGGTGAAACACATGTGCCTATCTGTTACATTCATGCTTTCCATGTTTTCACATCATATGCCTGCTATGTTGTTAGTACATTATAGTACACGATTTCATTACATTTTATGCTATGTATGCCCATTGTGTGTGTACTTAGTGCATTGATTTACATGAACATTTCTGCTGCATATGTTTACTCAGCATATGGGCACATTGATTTCCATGAACATTTCTGTTGCATATGTTTACTCAGCATATGGACACATTGATTTACATGAACATTTCTGTTGCATATGTTTACTCAGCATATGGACACATTGATTTACATGAACATTTCTGTTGCATATGTTTACTCAGCATATGGACACATTGATTTACATGAACATTTCTGCTGCATATGTTTACTCAGCATATGGGCACATTGATTTACATAAACATTTCTGCTTCGTATGTTTACTTAGCATACTTAGTACAATTGTTTACATCACATGCCTTCATTTTGTTATGACATTTGGTTTGTTTAACATGGGACAATACATTCATTAACATTAGCTACGCCGTTCGTTAGTAGGTAGTGGTACCATAGGAATTGACAACTCCCGTTTCTGAAATCCTGGGTTTGATAGGATTGGAAGGAATGACCGAATTCGATATACATAACTTAGATAAACCTTTAATTTGTTTAATGGTTTATCGCCACAGTCTCAAGGCTTGGATGTATGCATATTTCACAATACCGCATAAATGTTAATATCAATAGAGCATGCATTTTTCCACAGAACATAACGTTGATTTAAACCACGTTTTACTTCAACGACTTGTTTTGTGCATTTTACATATGGTTTAAGTTGATACATTTCGCTTACCATACATGATACATTTTGGGATACACATTACATGATTTACAATGAACATAAACACGTTGACATTGACATACACATTTGGTGGTTTACATTGAACATAAACATTTGACATGGTTTACACAATAACACTTGACATTTGGGTTATACATGAACAATTTACATGGTGGATTGTTTTGGGTAAATGGTTTGAGTAACGTGGAGTATGTAATATGATGCAAACATGGTGGATACACCGCTGGTACTTCCTATATATAAGTGGTTGTATAATATTACATATCTTAGCGTTATCTAAATCATTTCAGTTTAGACATATAACATTTTATACAAATAACATACTTTTCATAAAACATTGTCTTATAAAACAACTTATTATATTCAACTCATTTTACTTGGTTACTCGTTTAACCTTGCACTTATCTATACATATCATTTGATGTTATCGTTTTTCAAATGGTTTACAAAGCAAGACAAATTACAAGGTTCATGACTGACTGTTATTAAACATTCTTTAAACTCAAGTCATGAATCCCATTTTCACAAAACCTATGTATCTCACAGGCATTTTTATGCTGACGTACCTACTTTCACATGTGTTTTCAGGAGCTATTCCATAGGATGATGATCATGACACTAGGGCGGACCTGTGCCTTAGAGACTAAAACTGAAGATAGACTTAGTTAACGATGTTATAAACTCTTTGTTTTCCTGTTTAAGACAATGTACTACCCTTGTTTAATAAATAAAATGTAACTTTAATTTCCATGGTTGTATAACAATTAATTCTGTCCACAACACTCCCCGACGTTTTCCGCCGCGGTTGCATGTTATACGCGGTCGGGGTGTGACAGAAGAGTTGGTATCAGAGCCATTGGTTATAGGGAATTAGGTTATTAGTAATGCTTTGACCTAGACTATAACTTTCTAGGACCCTAACACGAGTTATCTTGTGTTTAGAGTTTAAAACATGCACATCACCTATCCTTAGGTGATAACCACAACGGGAACTTCGGTTCCGAATCCGCTTTGAAAATTTATCATCTGTTCTAGGATGATTGATTACTAGGTTTTGAACCCTCTGTTATAAGGTTTTGAACCCTCTGTTATAAGGTTTTGAACCCTCTGTTATATGGTTTTGAACCCCTTTGGATTTCAAAAATCCCGTCAAAGTTTTGGGTTAATAGTGTGAACACGTGCGAACTGGAAGAGTGAATGCCTGTGCCCTGGGTTTTTTGTCTAAGGCTAGAGTGTTCGTACAAATCCACATAATCGGACCAGTCACTCTTACCTGGGAACTCTTGGGGTGAGTGTTCACTTATAGGCGAGCATGTCTTCGCGATACACTAATTATGACCCATTTACTTTGACTAGACATTTCATGTCGCTTGTTTGCTTTGCGATGCATAACCGCCATCTTTGCTTTTGTTGATTTTGCTTCATCTCATTCTCTTCATCCAATCATCTCACTCGTTTCATTTCATGTTTTTCTCTTCTAGAATGCCTCCTCGACGCGACAACCAGATAGCTACTGCCGAGCTGGCGGAAATTATTGCGCAGCAGATGGCTGCTCAATTCCCAAATCTCTTCGCTCAATGGAACCAAGCCAACAACAACAACAATGGTACATGCAAATACAAGGATTTTAACTCGGCTAAGCCACTCAAGTTCAGTGGTTCTGAAGGAGCAACTGGGCTTCTTCAGTGGTTCGAGAGCATCGAGAACACCTTTCGCCACGTGCAGTGTCCGGATAATCGCAAGGTCGAGTTTTCTTCAAGCGTGTTTCAGAATAGGGCTCTTACATTGTCACACCCCCAAAATCCACATGCGGAACACCACCGCTTGGAGGCGTAACTGACCAGGATCCAGCCACCAATTATACTGAGCATTGAATTAATAGTAGAAATATTTAATATCCAAAGTAGTTGGCAACATCGTAGTTTAAGTTCGATAATTAGTTTAACAAAACAGCGGAAGCATAAACCAAAGTAGTTTTAAAGGTAGTTCTTAGTTCAAAATAATTAACCCAACACACGGGTTTGACGAACACTACACATCCCCAAGCGGCAGCTCCTGAGTCACTGGTTACCTGCAAAGCATGCAGTAAGGGGGTCAACAATAATGCTGAGTGAGTTCACTAGTTGTCCAGTTTTAGTTTACCAAAAACTTAAGTTGTTTAGATAAAGCATTTATAATCACGTTGTGGGGAGCTACCCCATCTGTAAGCTCACTAAACTGTAGATACCGAAACTGTTGACGGAATATAAATATTCGTGCCCCGAGTCAATGTCTATCGTCATTGACCATGTTGCAAGGTCTACTAGTTCACGCCCGATCTCCCCCGGTCACGGTGTGAGGTTGTCAAACCTAATAGCGCTATCAACTAATAACCCGTTCGCCCCCGGCGATTAATCGGTACTGTAAGCAGGGACTTAAGGTGATAGAGTTTCGTTTAGCATGGCTAGTTGTGATTTATAAATAGTATCCAAACGTATCTCCCCCGGAGATAGTAATTACCCATTCTGTTTTCCCCCGGAGTAATGGGTCGAAAGTATTTTCCCAAAGTTGGTAGTTTGTTCGTGTCCCTCCGCGGGACGCATGCTTTTAGTGTGTGAACTCACCTTGGGTTGCTCGACAGATTGGGTTACTTGTCAAACACGTTGGTCACCACGTCCTAACATGGTTACCGGTATAGGTCAGGTTTGGCGTACAAGCAATCACGTAAGAACTTACACATAACTATCACGTTGCATGCATAGAAATATAGACAGTGGGTTATTGGGCCGGCCCTAGCATTTAAGCAGTCAAACAGTAACACGCAGATCAGTCAACAGGTAGCCCATATCAAGCATACTATGGCCCAATAACCAAAATGGACAGCCCAGTCGCAACCAGATGGTCTCGAGTCGCAACCAGGAGGTCTCGGCTTGTCACGCTGTGGTTGCGAGTCGCAACCGTGTGGTCTCGAGTTGTCACGCTGTGATTACGAGTCGCAACCGTCGTAGTCTCGAGTCGCAATCGTGTGGTTTCGAGTTGTCACGCTTTGGTTGCGAGTCGCAACCGTGTGGTCTCGAGTTATCATGCTGTGGTTGCGAGTCGCAACAGTGTGGTTGCGAGTCGGAATGCTGTCCCTTTCATGTACACGTGATGATGCAGATACATCAGTCCAAATAGTACCATGTAATCAGACCCAAATCAAGAAATGGCCAATAAGGTTTCTACTAACACTTTGCCTAATCTGACTATTAGTAAATCAAACTTTGCCATTTTTGAAATCTTCAAACCACATTCAACAAGTTCATCCTATATTCAAAATTTCTAGGGTCTTCATGTCAACATAACCATCCATTTATGAACCAAAATCACATATTTTTGACAAGATCATGATGCAAAACAAGAAAACATACATTATATAGCCGAAATCTTATCTTTAACATCATCATTTTTGCAAGAAATAAAGAAGCATAGTATGGTTAGCCATAATCATTCTTAGACTACCATTTGTTAGTCATTTTAAACATGTTAGCAAGTATTCATACATAAATGGTTTTCACATATAGTCAAACTTCACAAATCATCCTAAAATCATGCATAATGTTTCTAACCAAGCACTTTCTAGTTCATAAACATTTCATACATCAAACATACAAGGCATCCATTACACATATGTAACACTAACCGGTTGTAAAGAAGAAGCCGAAAACAAAGAGAAAGGAACCGAGAAAATGGAGTGTCCGAGTGATGATCTTGACCGAGTTTCTAGTCCGAGATTCCTTGACCGAGATCCAAGCTTGAACCGAGATTTGGGAGAGAAAGGATTGTTGTTTTGGGGTTTTCTAGTGAGAGAGAAATAGGAGTGTTTGTGTGTGTAAAATGAAGGAAGTGTGGGAAGGGTGGGATTTTATACAAGGGATCACGAGTTGGGCTTGGGGGTTTCGGCCCAAACCGGTTACGGCCCAAAGGCCCACTCGAGACCGAGTGGCCAACTCGCAACCGAGTGGTTGCGAGTCATGGTCTCGACTCACATACATATATATATAATACATACATACAACACATATCAAGCACAAAGATCACGTTTTCATTTAATATCATATATATACACAAAAATATTACAAGGTGTTCGTTCGGAAAACCTAGAGTGTCACATTATCCCCAAGTTTTAAGAACTTTCGTCCCGAAAGTTAAGGCAGCCACTGCCAAGCTAGCGTGTTTCAACGGGGTGTCACATCATCCCCCCGTTAGTTTGGAATTTCGTCCCGAAATTCAGTTGTAGCTTCAGTGCTGGGGGTTTCGTTTAGGAACAACTGGGGATACTTAGACTTCATCTGGTCTTCCCGCTCCCAGGTAAACTCTGGGCCACGTCGTGAGTTCCAACGAACTCGCACAAGAGGTATCTGGCTACGTTTGAGGGTTTTGATCTCTCGATCCGTGATCTCAATCGGTTCCTCAGTAAAGTGTAGCTGCTCATCAATAGTGAGTTCCTTGAAAGGAATTATGAGTGTTTCATCTGACAGACACTTCTTCAGATTAGACACGTGAAAAACATTGTGCACTGCACTCAGCTCTGCAGGCAGGTTCAATCTATAAGCAACCTTACCGATTTTCTCGGTAATTTCGAATGGTCCAACATATCGCGGATTCAGCTTGCCTCGTTTACCGAAACGAACCACACCCTTCCAGGGTGAGACTTTAAGTAGAACCCGGTCCCCGACCTGGAATTCTAACGGTTTCCTACGCTTATCAGCGTAGCTTTTCTGACGGTCACGAGCTGCCGCCATGCGTTGCCTGATCTGTGAAATCTTTTCTGTTGTATCAACCACTAGTTCTGGGCCTGTGAGTTGACTATCACCGACTTCCGCCCAGCAAAGAGGTGATCGGCATCTACGACCGTACAATGCCTCAAAAGGTGCCGCCTGAATGCTAGTGTGGTAGCTGTTATTGTAGGAGAATTCCACCAGCGGTAGATGCTTCTCCCAGTTCTTGCCAAAATCGATCACACATGCTCTAAGCATGTCTTCCAGGGTTTGGATGGTGCGTTCAGACTGCCCATCCGTTTGTGGGTGATAAGCGGTGCTCATGTCCAAACGTGAGCCAAAGGATTTGTGCATAGCTTGCCACAACTCGGAAGTAAAACGAGCGTCTCGGTCGGAAATAATAGAAGTTGGCACCCCGTGCCTGGAGACTACTTCCTTTAAATAGATTTCTGCTAAGGTAGAAAACTTGTCTGTTTCCTTAATGGCCAGAAAGTGTGCAGACTTAGTCAATCGATCTACTATCACCCAAATAGTGTCATTCCCGCGTTGGGATCTAGGTAGTCCTGTGACAAAATCCATGGAGATCTGTTCCCATTTCCACTTCGGGATTTCCGGTTGTTGGAGTAGGCCTGCTGGTTTCTGATACTCAGTCTTGACTCTTGCGCAGGTTAAACATTTGCCAACGTAAGCGGCTATGTGGGCTTTCATACCAGGCCACCAGTACGTGGTCCTTAAGTCGTGGTACATCTTATCTGAACCAGGATGTACTGAATAACGGGACTTATGGGCTTCGTCCATCACTAGTTCTCGTAGATCTCCGTAAAGTGGGACCCAAATGCGCCCTGCCACATAGTAGGCGCCGTCTTCTTTTTGCTCTAGTCGTTGTCTCGATCCTCGCAGGGACTCAGCCCTGATGTTTTCCGGTTTCAGAGCTTCAATCTGAGCATTTCGAATCTGGGTAGGGAGGTTAGACTGGATGGTAAGTTGCAATGCTCGCACGCGCTTGGGCGTAGTGTCTTTTCGGCTGAGGGCGTCTGCCACGACATTGGCCTTGCCCGGATGGTACTTGATGGCGCATTCATAATCATTCAGGAGTTCGACCCATCGACGTTGCCGCATGTTTAATTCCTTTTGCTTGAAGATATGCTCGAGACTCCTGTGATCGGTGTAGATAGTGCACTTGGTACCGTACAGGTAATGTCTCCATATCTTAAGCGCAAAGATCACTGCTCCTAGTTCCAAGTCGTGCGTAGTGTAGTTCCTTTCGTGCGTCTTAAGTTGTCGAGAGGCGTAAGCAATAACTTTGTCGCGTTGCATTAACACACAACCGAGCCCATGGATGGATGCATCGCAGTAAACCACAAAGTCGTCAGTGCCTTCAGGCAATGAGAGAATAGGAGCACTACAGAGATTATCCTTTAGTTTCTGAAACGCGGTTTCCTGAGCTTCACCCCATATATAAACCATGCCTTTCTGAGTAAGAGCAGTGAGAGGCTGAGCGATCTTTGAGAATCCCATGATAAATCTTCGATAGTACCCTGCTAGTCCCAAGAATTGGCGGACTTCGGTCGGAGTCTTAGGGGGAGGCCAATTCTTTATAGAGTCGATCTTTGCAGGGTCAACGTGAATTCCATCTTTGTTAACCACGTGTCCAAGGAAATGGACTTCTCGAAGCCAGAAGTCGCATTTCGAGAACTTGGCATACAGTTGCTCATTGCGAAGGAGTTCGAGGATAAGGCGTAGGTGCTGTTCATGCTCTTCTTGACTTTTCGAGTAGATCAGGATGTCGTCTATAAACACGATCACAAACTTGTCGAGGTAGGGTTTGCACACTCGGTTCATGAGATCCATGAATACCGCGGGCGCGTTGGTCATTCCAAAGGGCATAACGAGGAATTCATAATGACCATAACGAGTTCTGAATGCAGTTTTGGAGATGTCTTCATTACGGACCCTTAGCTGATGGTAGCCTGATCGCAGGTCAATTTTAGAATAGTAGCTCGATCCTTGCAGCTGATCGAATAGGTCGTCGATGCGCGGGAGAGGGTAACGATTCTTGATGGTAACCTTGTTCAGCTCACGATAATCGATGCACATTCGGAACGTGCCATCCTTCTTCTTAACAAAGAGTACCGGTGCTCCCCAGGGTGATGAACTAGGGCGAATAAACCCTTTGTCCAATAGTTCCTGTAGTTGAGTAGAGAGTTCCTTCAATTCTGCGGGGGCTAGTCGATAAGGCGCACGAGCTATAGGCGCTGCTCCGGGAGCTAGCTCGATTTGGAATTCGACCTGACGGTGGGGAGGGAGTCCAGGTAGTTCCTCAGGAAATACCTCGGGGTAGTCACGCACTACTGGAAAATCTTCAATCCTCTTTTCCTTTTCCTGCGTGTTGGTGACAAGTGCTAAGATAGCGGTGTGCCCTTTTCGTAAACATTTCTGGGCCTTCAAGAAGGAGATAACGCCGGAGATTTCTCCGCCTTTGCCACCTTGTACAATAAGAGGTTTGCCAGAACGGCGGGGAATACGAACTGCTTTCTCTTGACAGAGGATCTCAGCGCGATGCTTGGATAACCAATCCATACCGATAACAACGTCGAAGCTTCCAAGGGTAACATGGAAAAGATCGATGCTAAACGTCTGACCAGACAATTCTAGTTTGCAGCCTTCGATAACATGTGAGGTCTCGATGTTTCTACCATTAGCTAACTCGACGATATGAGGAGAACTTAGTAACGAAAGCGGACGCTTAAGCTTCTTACTAATACGTAGGGACACATAACTAGCATCGGCTCCAGAATCAAATAATACAGAAACATAACGATCATCGAGTAGGAACTTACCCGCCACGACATTGGGGTCATTCCTCGCTTCTCCAGCTCCAATCACAAAAGCCCTTCCTCTAGCACCATTCCCAGCATTGTTGTTCTGATCGTTGTTTCCAGCTCCCTTATTGTTGTTGCGGTTCTGGTTTAGTTCAGGGCAATTCTTCTTATAGTGCCCCTCAGCTCCACACTGGAAACAACCCTTAGCGTTCCCGTGATGTTGTTGCTGCTGGTTCTGCCCCACGGGACGTGGACTCCTACAGTCCTTGGCCTCATGCCCCATTTTGTTACATCGCTGACACTGACCTTTCCCACACTGCCCGCTGTGATGTCGATTGCACTTGTTGCACTTGGGGTGGTTACCGCGATAGCCACCCTGTTGTTGAGTGCCCTTGTTGCTTTCAGTTTTCCTTTGCTGTGCTGGGGCCTGAGTGGGGTTAGCATCCTTGCTTTGATTTCCTTCCCACTTACGCTTGTTGTCACTAGAACTCCCGACAGTAGCACTGATCCTTTTGGGCAACCTGCCCTCTTCTACGGCCTGATCAGTGAGTTTGTGAGCAAGTCGAACGATCGGCTGAATGGTAGTGTGGTTGGCTGAAGTTACATGGCTTCGAATTTCTGGAGCCAAACCCTTGATGTACAGTTCGATTCTGCGATACATAGGTCGAGACATGTTTGGGCAAAGAGCAGCATAGTCATTGGACAGCTTGGTGTAAGTTTCAATTTCTGACCCAACCATCTTAAGCGCATAGTACTCGTTCTCAAGTTTGTGGATATCATCCCGGTGACAGTACTCCTCTTTAATCATGTCCTTGAAATCCTCCCACGCAGTAGCATTAGCAGTTTCTAATCCAAACATCTGAATTTGCGCCTTCCACCAAGAAAGCGCGTTTCCTTCAAGCGTAGCAGTAGCAAATTTCACCCAATTCGCAGGGGGACACTCACAGACAGCAAAGACAGCTTCAACTTTCTCAATCCAATGCAGAAGACCTATGGCACCCTCAGTGCCGTTGAAAGGGAGAGGCTTGCAATCCATGAAAGTTTTGAAAGTACACACGGGTGGTTGCGCAGGTGCATGCTGACCTGTTCGTGAGAAGCGAAGCGTATAGGTTTAGGGATAAAAGGCGATGTGGCGGTAGGATCTAAACATCCTAAAACAACGAGCTTACCTATAGGGTGAGCTGCGAAAGCTGCAGCCACTGTGTTGAGCAGGTTTGTGAACTGAGCCTGCGTCATGTTGATGTTTCCTCTTCCCCGTCCACTCATTGTCTTCATAACCAGAAAACACAGTATGAGTGTGATGTCGTAATGTAGCGAGAATGAGATAGAAGAGAGAGGTGTATCTATCTAATTTAGGCACACCAGTACGTATAGTAAAACAGGAAACATAAGGTAAGCAAACAAGTAAACACTGGTCCGAGCTATGAGGTCAAGTGTGTCGAGCCTTGCACTTGGAGTGTAGTGTCGTCGCGAGTCACAGGTTATAGTCTGGTTTTCTCCAAAAAGATTTTCCCTTTTTAAAACCAAGTTCACTATAACCAATGGCTCTGATACCAATCTGTCACACCCCCAAAATCCACATGCGGAACACCACCGCTTGGAGGCGTAACTGACCAGGATCCAGCCACCAATTATACTGAGCATTGAATTAATAGTAGAAATATTTAATATCCAAAGTAGTTGGCAACATCGTAGTTTAAGTTCGATAATTAGTTTAACAAAACAGCGGAAGCATAAACCAAAGTAGTTTTAAAGGTAGTTCTTAGTTCAAAATAATTAACCCAACACACGGGTTTGACGAACACTACACATCCCCAAGCGGCAGCTCCTGAGTCACTGGTTACCTGCAAAGCATGCAGTAAGGGGGTCAACAATAATGCTGAGTGAGTTCACTAGTTGTCCAGTTTTAGTTTACCAAAAACTTAAGTTGTTTAGATAAAGCATTTATAATCACGTTGTGGGGAGCTACCCCATCTGTAAGCTCACTAAACTGTAGATACCGAAACTGTTGACGGAATATAAATATTCGTGCCCCGAGTCAATGTCTATCGTCATTGACCATGTTGCAAGGTCTACTAGTTCACGCCCGATCTCCCCCGGTCACGGTGTGAGGTTGTCAAACCTAATAGCGCTATCAACTAATAACCCGTTCGCCCCCGGCGATTAATCGGTACTGTAAGCAGGGACTTAAGGTGATAGAGTTTCGTTTAGCATGGCTAGTTGTGATTTATAAATAGTATCCAAACGTATCTCCCCCGGAGATAGTAATTACCCATTCTGTTTTCCCCCGGAGTAATGGGTCGAAAGTATTTTCCCAAAGTTGGTAGTTTGTTCGTGTCCCTCCGCGGGACGCATGCTTTTAGTGTGTGAACTCACCTTGGGTTGCTCGGCAGATTGGGTTACTTGTCAAACACGTTGGTCACCACGTCCTAACATGGTTACCGGTATAGGTCAGGTTTGGCGTACAAGCAATCACGTAAGAACTTACACATAACTATCACGTTGCATGCATAGAAATATAGACAGTGGGTTATTGGGCCGGCCCTAGCATTTAAGCAGTCAAACAGTAACACGCAGATCAGTCAACAGGTAGCCCATATCAAGCATACTATGGCCCAATAACCAAAATGGACAGCCCAGTCGCAACCAGGAGGTCTCGGCTTGTCACGCTGTGGTTGCGAGTCGCAACCGTGTGGTCTCGAGTTGTCACGCTGTGATTACGAGTCGCAACCGTCGTAGTCTCGAGTCGCAATCGTGTGGTTTCGAGTTGTCACGCTTTGGTTGCGAGTCGCAACCGTGTGGTCTCGAGTTATCATGCTGTGGTTGCGAGTCGCAACAGTGTGGTTGCGAGTCGGAATGCTGTCCCTTTCATGTACACGTGATGATGCAGATACATCAGTCCAAATAGTACCATGTAATCAGACCCAAATCAAGAAATGGCCAATAAGGTTCTACTAACACTTTGCCTAATCTGACTATTAGTAAAAATAGATCAAACTTTGCCATTTTTGAAATCTTCAAACCACATTCAACAAGTTCATCCTATATTCAAAATTTCTAGGGTCTTCATGTCAACATAACCATCCATTTATGAACCAAAATCACATATTTTTGACAAGATCATGATGCAAAACAAGAAAACATACATTATATAGCCGAAATCTTATGTTTAACATCATCATTTTTGCAAGAAATAAAGAAGCATAGTATGGTTAGCCATAATCATTCTTAGACTACCATTTGTTAGTCATTTTAAACATGTTAGCAAGTATTCATACATAAATGGTTTTCACATATAGTCAAACTTCACAAATCATCCTAAAATCATGCATAATGTTTCTAACCAAGCACTTTCTAGTTCATAAACATTTCATACATCAAACATACAAGGCATCCATTACACATATGTAACACTAACCGGTTGTAAAGAAGAAGCCGAAAAAAAAGAGAAAGGAACCGAGAAAATGGAGTGTCCGAGTGATGATCTTGACCGAGTTTCTAGTCCGAGATTCCTTGACCGAGATCCAAGCTTGAACCGAGATTTGGGAGAGAAAGGATTGTTGTTTTGGGGTTTTCTAGTGAGAGAGAAATAGGAGTGTTTGTGTGTGTAAAATGAAGGAAGTGTGGGAAGGGTGGGATTTTATACAAGGGATCACGAGTTGGGCTTGGGGGTTTCGGCCCAAACCGGTTACGGCCCAAAGGCCCACTCGAGACCGAGTGGCCCACTCGCAACCGAGTGGTTGCGAGTCATGGTCTCGACTCACATACATATATATATAATACATACATACAACACATATCAAGCACAAAGATCACGTTTTCATTTAATATCATATATATACACAAAAATATTACAAGGTGTTCGTTCGGAAAACCTAGAGTGTCACATACATGGTGGAATGGGGTTATGAGAGATCAAGGTGCAGAAGTTGCTCTAGCTCAGACATGGGCTGAACTGAGAGCTCTTATGATGAGGGAGTTTTGTCCTTGTCATGAACAACGGACGTTGGAGAAAGAATTTGATGTTTTGAAGCAAGATAGTGGCGAGCACAGGGCTTATACTGATAGGTTTGAAGAGTTGAGTCTGCTTTGCCCGACTATGGTTACCCCACTCGATAAGGCCATCGAAAGGTACATCGACGGCCTACCTGACTCAGTACAAGACATCCTCACTGGTAGCAACCCTACCACACTCCGTCAGGCAATCGAGTTATCAGCGACACTGACTGAGTCGCAGATTCGAAAGAATAAGCTACACGGGAAGGGCGACAAGGGCAAGAAACAGTCGGCTGACAAGGAAGATAGCAAGAAAGGTTAAAACAAGAAGGGAAAGGATTCTGGTTCCTCAAGGGGGTCAAGGAAGCGTAAGGCTTCCCAAAACTATGCTGTCACTGCCCAAGCAAACCAGGCAGCTCCCAACCAGCCTCCAGCAAAGAAGCCCTATTCAGGAAGTGCACCTTTGTGCAATCAATGCAACAGTCACCATCAGCCGCAATATCAGTGCCGTTTCTGTACTAACTGTGGGAAGTCGGGTCATCTTGCCGATGTTTGTCGGTTTGCTCAGAATCGCGCAGTTCAGAACCCTGCTCAACAAGTTGCTCAGCAACAGGGTCAGGCTGCACGACCAAACTACCCACCAGGTGCTTGTTATAACTGTGGGGATCTGACCCACTACAGAAATCGGTGTCCAAGACTAGCCAACCAGAACCAGAATGCAAACCAGAATCAGGCACAGGCTCGAGGTCGAGTCTTCAACATGAATGCACAAGAAGCACAAGCAGACAACGAGGTGGTGAACGGTACGTTCTTTATTAATAATCAGCCAGCATCTGTTCTTTTTGATTCGGGTGCCGACAAGAGTTTTGTGTCATTGTCTTTTGAGACAATGCTTCGCGTGTCTAGAAAGAAACTAGGTAAACCTTTGACAGTAGAGGTTGCCAGTGGAGAACCCATTGTTCTTAATTCTGTTCTACGCGACTGCCAGTTGAACCTTAACGACCATATTTTTCCTATTGACCTCACGCCAATGCAACTTGGAAGCTTCGACGTTATTGTGGGAATGGATTGGTTATCTAAGCATCATGCAGAAATAGTTTGTTCTGAGAAGATTGTTCGTATAAGGCTGTCGACAGGCGAGATCCTACAGGTTCGTGGTGAGAAGCCTGCCGGTGGTCTCAGACTTATGTCTTGTTTTAAAGCACGGAAGTATCTTCGGAAGAACTATGTGGCTTTCTTAGCACATGTTATAGCAGATAAAGGCAAGGGTAAGACTATTTCAGATATTCCTGTCGTTCGGGATTATTCTAAAGTTTTCCCTGAAGAGTTACCTGGTCTACCTCCAGCACGCCAAGTCGAGTTCCGTATTGATCTCGTACCTGGTGCAAATCCCATTGCCAGAGCTCCATACCGTCTTGCACCGTCAGAGATGCAAGAATTATCTAAGCAGCTTTAGGAGCTCTCCGACAAAGGTTTTATCCGTCCTAGCTTTTCACCTTGGGGTGCTCCCGTTCTTTTTGTAAAGAAGAAGGATGGATCTTTCAGGATGTGTATCGATTATCGTGAGCTTAACAAGCTCACCATCAAGAATCGATATCCCCTACCTCGCATTGATGATCTCTTTGATCAATTGCAAGGCGCTTCTTATTTTGCAAAGATTGATCTACGATCTGGATATCATCAGCTTCGTGTGCATGTAGAAGACATTCCCAAGACAGCGTTCCGTACTAGTTATGGACATTATGAGTTCACAGTCATGCCATTCGGTTTGACTAATGCTCCTGCTGTTTTCATGGACTTGATGAATAGGGTCTGCAAGCCTTATTTGGATAAGTTCATCATCGTTTTCATTGATGACATCTTGATTTATTCTAAGACGCAAGCTGATCATGAGCAACATCTACGTCTTACATTGGAACTCCTAAAGAAAGAGCAGCTTTTCGCCAAATTCTCTAAGTGTGAATTTTGGCTTAAAGAAGTTCAATTCTTAGGACATATTGTCAACGAACAAGGTATACATGTGGATCCCTCCAAGATCAGTGCCATTAAGGATTGGGATACGCCTACTACTCCTACTGAAGTTCGTTCTTTCCTTGGTCTGGCGGGTTATTACCGCCGCTTCATAGAAAACTTCTCAAAGATTGCAGTTCCTCTAACTGCTCTAACTCAGAAGAACAAGCCATTTGATTGGGGAGTCAAACAAGAGGAAGCGTTTCTGACTTTGAAACAAAAGCTTTGCGACGCGCCTGTCCTAACATTGCCTGAGGGCAATGATGATTTCGTCGTTTATTGCGATGCATCTAAATTGGGTCTTGGCTGCGTCCTGATGCAAAGAAACAAAGTCATAGCGTACGCATCAAGACAGTTGAAGATACATGAGAAGAACTACACCACTCATGATCTTGAGTTGGGTGCAGTTGTCTTCGCTCTCAAAATCTGGAGACACTACTTGTACGGTACAAAATGTGTGGTTTTCACTGACCACAAGAGTCTTCAACACATCTTCAATCAGAAAGAACTCAACATGAGACAACGACGTTGGGTTGAACTTCTAAACGACTACGACTGCGAGATTCGCTACCATCCTGGTAAGGCGAATGTCGTAGCCGATGCTTTGAGTCGCAAGGAACGTACTAAGCTTCATTGTGTACGTGTCCAATCTGTTATTCAAATCGATATCCAAGCCCGTATTTCTCAGGCTCAACAAGCCTGTGTTTCACAAGGTTTGATGGATAAGGAATTTCCTTATCACATAACACCTGCTCTTGAACTGAAGGACAATGGATCATATTACTTCATGGACCGTTTGTGGGTCCCGAGCCAAGATAATCTTCGTACCTTGCTTATGGATGAAGCCCATAAGTCTCGTTATTCTATTCATCCTGGCTCAGATAAGATGTATAAGGATCTTCGTATTCAGTATTGGTGGCCTGGTATGAAGAAAGACATTGCCTTATACGTATCCAAATGCCTTACTTGTCTTAAGGTTAAGGCTGAACATCAGCGTCCTTCCGGATTATTGGAACAACCAGAGATCCCAGTTTGGAAATGGGAAAACATTACTATGGATCTCATTACTAAACTCCCGCGCACAAAGAAGGGTCACGATGCCATCTGGGTAGTCGTTGATCGTCTTACCAAGTCAGCGCATTTCTTGCCAATCCGTGAGGATTTCTCTGCTGACAAACTTGCTCAAATCTACGTGGATGAAATTGTAGCTCGACATGGTGTTCCTCTGAACATCATTTCTGACAGAGATGCTCGTTTCACTTCTCATTTTTGGAG
The DNA here is from genome assembly GCF_002127325.2 of Helianthus annuus. Taxonomy (NCBI): domain Eukaryota; kingdom Viridiplantae; phylum Streptophyta; class Magnoliopsida; order Asterales; family Asteraceae; genus Helianthus; species Helianthus annuus. Next base: position 88,233,999 of record NC_035444.2, on the reverse strand, counting down.
AACCATGCAATCTGCTATGGGATCTCAACTTAATCTGAGCACAGCTTATCATCCGCAAACGGATGGTCAATCTGAAAGAACAATCCAGACACTGGAGGATATGCTTAGAGCTTGTGTGATCGATTTTGGTGGTAGTTGGGATTCACATCTTCCATTGATTGAATTCTCCTACAACAACAGTTATCACTCCAGCATCAACATGGCTCCTTTCGAGGCTCTCTATGGTCGAAAATGTCGTTCACCAGTCTGCTGGAATGAGATTGGCGAGGCTCAACTTACTGGACCTGCCCTCATTTTAGAGACAACAGATAAGGTAAAGAAAGTTCGTGATAACCTTCAGACAGCTAGAAGCCGTCAAAAGAGTTACGCGGACCTAAAACGCAAACCCTTGGATTTTCAAGTCGGTGATCGTGTATTACTTAAGGTCTCACCTTGGAAAGGTGTGATCAGATTTGGAAAGAAAGGAAAACTTGCACCTAGATACGTTGGACCATTCAAGATCGTCGAAAGAATCGGTAAGGTAGCCTACAGACTTGAGTTACCTCCTGAACTTGGAAATGTTCATCCAACTTTTCACGTGTCCAATCTCAAGAGGTGTTTAGCTGATGAGAACCTCCACATACCGCTTGACGAGATTCGTGTTGATAAAACACTGAAATTTGTTGAGAAACCGGTAGAAATCATGGAACGTGAAGTCAAGTGGCTTAAACGTAAGCGCATTCCTTTGGTCAAGGTTCGTTGGGAATCTAAACGTGGACCCGAGTTTACTTGGGAACGTGAAGATCAAATGAAGGCGAAATATCCGCATCTGTTTCCACGAGTTTCCTCTAAATAAATTTCGGGACGAAATTTCCACAAGTAGGGGAGACTGTAACATTTGTGCTTGTAATCATTATGAACAGTTCAATTATCAATAAAACAATGTTATTTTATCCCAATGATTGTTTGATTGTGTTTTACATTTTTCATATTTTAACTTTTGTTCAATTTCAAACTTTACATCGCTTTCTAGAGAATTATACGCAAACTAGTACGTAAACGTACTCAGTTTAATGCGAAAAATACTCCGGAACATCAACATATACTCAACATACCTTAAATAACCTTTACATAACTTAGAAATAAGTTTTGAAGGCTTTGGTATGGCAAAAACAAGTTGATTCGCTTACAGGGACTAAACTTGACAAACTGCGAAAGTATGCCAATTTAAACTGTAACGAACATTCCGGAACATGTCCATAAGTTAAACATACCATAAATATCCTTTACATAGCTTAGAAATAGGCTTTGAGGGGTTTGGTATGCTAAAACAAACTTTTGGATCATTCAGGGGCTAAAAGTGTCAAAAAGTGCACAAGTTTGCACTTTCGCGCATAACTTACGTTCTGAATACATTCGGACATCCAAAAATTTATGTAAGCATCCTAGTATTATGCCTTAGTGTTTGGCATGAGAAAAATCCATTCGTCGCGCAATTTGGATCGTCTTTCGCGCTTATGCGCATTCCGTCGTAATTAACCGAACATCGCGACCGTACGGCCAAACGAACCGACATCCGACATATTTTTGAGCACATTTTCAGTTCCCTATACTTTAACATCATTTTAGAGCTTTGAAATGAGGTTAACGAGGCTTAAACGTGCCAAAAACGCATCAAATACCAAGTTTTGGTGCTGCAGGGACCAAAACTGCAATTCTGCCAAACTAGGGGCTTACGGACCGTAAGCCATAAGCCATACGGTCCGTAAGGGGTCCCTAGTACAGCAGAACCCACATTTAATGCTGATTGGCTCTTCAAATGGCGAAAGGTCCAAATGCCTTTTCACCCAATCAAAGGCCAAGGGCCATATTCAGTGAACCATAACATTTTGACACATGTACGCACAAGATCGTGGCACGTTATTCGATGAACGATCCTAACGGTTCCACTTTTCCTATAAATACCCCCCCCCCATTTTGCTCAAAACCCACACAATCTGATCTTAAGGCTCTAAGTTGGAACCATTGTTTCATACTTGAGCCATTTTGGTCTAGATTAGCATTCGGGGACCCTCCGTAAGTATTCTTTCGTTCTTTTATTCGCTTTTCGAGTCCGAAAGTCGACGTTTTGTTGACTTTCTGCATTGACCAGCTTATGGTCGATGCGAAGTTCGTTGGAACTTCATAACGTGAGCGTGATCACGATGGTTATGGTCCGTAGTGACCATACCTACTGATTACCACGTTATCTAGGCTCAGTGACGAGTCGTAGTTTCGGCCAAAATGCGCATTCTTGCGTATTTTGTAACCAAACTACTCGTGAGCGTCAAAGCCGTTTGCTTTGATGCCAAACCTGTTTTCTAAACTTAGTTAAGCATGTTCTAACATGCTTAGCTCGTCACTTTTAGTTTAGTTCTTATATAGGGTCGTAAGGTAAGCGATCTAAACCATCGCTTATACTTTCGAACCCGACCCATTTGGTCGATCATTAGGATCCGACCAAACACATTAGGTGACCATAGCTATAACCTTCCAAGGTTATGCCTTGTGGTCACGATGTTAGGCGTTCCAGACGCGTTCTACGCGAACGATGTGTGAGGTAGCATAAGCTACCTAAACGGGTCGTGATGGGTCGCAAGCACTTAGGTTAAGTTTCATTTTAGTATGTAGGCTTTGTTAAACCATATTACACGAGTCTCCATACTCGTTTGGTTTACGAACCCGCATACTATTCGATCCTTCCGATTTAGGTTCGGTATATTAACATAGCTACCTATTAGGTGCCGTTTGATATTCCGTGATCTAGCATTGTTTGATTATTATACAAGAACTCAAAGCAATCTCAGGTGAGTACATTGAACCCCTCTTTTACTGTTTTCCAAACTGTTCTCCGGTGAAACACATGTGCCTATCTGTTACATTCATGCTTTCCATGTTTTCACATCATATGCCTGCTATGTTGTTAGTACATTATAGTACACGATTTCATTACATTTTATGCTATGTATGCCCATTGTGTGCGTACTTAGTGCATTGATTTACATGAACATTTCTGCTGCATATGTTTACTCAGCATATGGGCACATTGATTTCCATGAACATTTCTGTTGCATATGTTTACTCAGCATATGGACACATTGATTTACATGAACATTTCTGTTGCATATGTTTACTCAGCATATGGACACATTGATTTACATGAACATTTCTGTTGCATATGTTTACTCAGCATATGGACACATTGATTTACATGAACATTTCTGCTGCATATGTTTACTCAGCATATGGGCACATTGATTTACATAAACATTTCTGCTTCGTATGTTTACTTAGCATACTTAGTACAATTGTTTACATCACATGCCTTCATTTTGTTATGACATTTGGTTTGTTTAACATGGGACAATACATTCATTAACATTAGCTACGCCGTTCGTTAGTAGGTAGTGGTACCATAGGAATTGACAACTCCCGTTTCTGAAATCCTGGGTTTGATAGGATTGGAAGGAATGACCGAATTCGATATACATAACTTAGATAAACCTTTAATTTGTTTAAGGGTTTATCGCCACAGTCTCAAGGCTTGGATGTATGCATATTTCACAATACCGCATAAATGTTAATATCAATAGAGCATGCATTTTTCCACAGAACATAACGTTGATTTAAACCACGTTTTACTTCAACGACTTGTTTTGTGCATTTTACATATGGTTTAAGTTGATACATTTCGCTTACCATACATGATACATTTTGGGATACACATTACATGATTTACATTGAACATAAACACATTGACATTGACATACACATTTGGTGGTTTACATTGAACATAAACATTTGACATGGTTTACACAATAACACTTGACATTTGGGTTATACATGAACAATTTACATGGTGGATTGGTTTGGGTAAATGGTTTGAGTAACATGGAGTATGTAATATGATGCAAACATGGTGGATACGCCGCTGGTACTTCCTATATATAAGTGGTTGTATAATATTACATATCTTAGCGTTATCTAAATCATTTCAGTTTAGACATATAACATTTTATACAAATAACATACTTTTCATAAAACATTGTCTTATAAAACAACTTATTATATTCAACTCATTTTACTTGGTTACTCGTTTAACCTTGCACTTATCTATACATATCATTTGATGTTATCGTTTTTCAAATGGTTTACAAAGCAAGACAAATTACAAGGTTCATGACTGACTGTTATTAAACATTCTTTAAACTCAAGTCATGAATCCCATTTTCACAAAACCTATGTATCTCACAGGCATTTTTATGCTGACGTACCTACTTTCACATGTGTTTTCAGGAGCTATTCTATAGGATGATGATCATGACACTAGGGCGGACCTGTGCCTTAGAGACTAAAACTGAAGATAGACTTAGTTAACGATGTTATAAACTCTTTGTTTTATTGTTTAAGACAATGTACTACCCTTGTTTAATAAATAAAATGTAACTTTAATTTCCATGGTTGTATAACAATTAATTCTGTCCACAACACTCCCCGACGTTTTCCGCCGCGGTTGCATGTTATACACGGTCGGGGTGTGACACTACATGGCTTACAATCATCCATATCAAATTTCTTTAAAAGTTCTTTGGCATATTTGCCTTGATGGATGAAAGTACCATTCTGCAGCTGCCTTACTTGGAGACCAAGAAAGCACTGGAGTTCACCCATTGCACTCATTTCAAACTCAGCTGTCATGAGTTGCCTGAACTCTTCACACATTTTAGTACATGTGCTTCCAAAAATGATGTCATCCACATAAATCTGGACAATCATCAAATCCTTTCCTCTCCATTTTAAAAACAGTGTTTTATCAATCCTGCCTCTGGTGAAACCAATGGAAAGTAAAAAGGGGGACATAGTTTCATACCAGGCTCTTGGTGCTTATTTCAGGCCATACAAAGCTTTATTTAGCTTGTAGACATGATCTGGATTAAATGGATCCTCAAAACCTGGAGGTTGACAAACATAAACCTCCTCTTGAATCTTACCATAGAGGAATGCACATTTGATATCCATTTGATACACCTTGATGTTGTGGTTAACAGCAAAGGCCAGAAAGAGTCTGATAGCTTCAAGTCTTGCTACAAGGGCAAATGTTTCATCATAATCAATGCCCTCTTCTTGTCTGAAACCTTGAACCACAAGCCTGGCTTTATTCTTGACAACAATACCCCTTTCACCAGTTTTATTTTTGAAGACCCATTTTGTGCCAATTGGACTCACACCCTCTAGCAATGGAACAAGCTCCCATACTTGTTGTCTTCTAAACTGTTGGAGCTCCTCTTGCATAGCTTCTACCCAGCTGTTGTCTTTCAGTGCCTCTTGGTACTTGACTGGCTGATGGAGTGATAGAAAACCTGTAAAAAGACAAATGTTTTGGGACTGCTTTCTTGTGAGCACCCCTTCATTGATGTTGCCAATGATTTGATCTGGTGGATGAGATTTCAAGAAGATTGGCTCTCCTAGGTATGGAATAATGGCATTGAGTGGTGAAGGCTGCAAATGTGTATCATCTGAGCTAACCACTGCTGGTGACTTTGATGACCCAGCAGTGGCTTCGAAAGGTGGTGGCATAGGGGGTAAAGGTGTGGACACCTGCTGACTTTGATCCACTGTTTGAGGACTTTTGTCAGCAGTGTTTGATGAGGTGGAAGCAGTGGTTAAAGGGCTACTTTGGTCAACAACTGTTGAGGTAGCAGTGGTTGAGCTTTGACAACTGTTTTGAACAACTGATGCTCTCCCTAGTGAAGCAGACTTTTGAGGAATGATGATCTCATATCCATAGTCTGGTGATGAATCTTCTGATGGACCTGCACTGTTAGTCTTGACAGCAGTATTTTCAAAAGTGAATTTTTCAAGATCAAACAATTCTGCAGGATTTGCAGGGATTTTCATTGATGAAAGTTCATTGAACTTTACATTCAAAGTCTCTTCCACTGCTTTGGTCCGTGTATTAAACACTTTGTAGGCCTTAGCAGTGGTTGAGTATCCCAGGTGATATCCCATATCAATTTTGGCTGCAAACTTTGAGATAGAATCTTTTAAGTTTAGAATGAAACATGGGCAACTAAAAACTTTGAAATATGAGATTAATGGCTTTATTTTATACAGAATTTCATAAGCAGTCTTTTTGTGCCTAGGGTTGATCAAAACTCTGTTTTGGACATAGCAAGCAGTGTTTACTGCCTCTGCCAAAAAGTTAATGGCAAACCTGAATCTGCAAGCATGGTTCTGGCAGCCTCAATCAATGTTCTGTTCTTTCTTTCAACAACCTCATTTTGCTCTGGTGTTCTAGGGATGCTGTACTACCTTACAATCCCTTTCTTCGCATAGAAGGCATCCAACTCCTTATTTTTGAATTCTGTGCCATTGTCACTCCTGAAGACTTTTACTGGAAGGTCAAATTGCTTTTTAACCTGTGTTACAAAGTCTTGCAAAATGCCTGCAGTCTCATCTTTTGAGTGTAAAAAGAAGGTCCATGTAAACCTAGAGAAGTCATCAACAATAACCAAGCAATATCTTTTCTTTTTGAGACTCATGACTTGCACTGGGCCAAACAAATCCATGTGCAGCATTTGCAAACACTAGGTTGTTTTGGACTCTTCAATGGACTTAAAAGAGCTTTTATGTTGTTTTCCTTTTAAACAGGAAACACAGTGTTCAGGACATCAAAACATTTTTTGTGGTAAGCCTCTCACTAAGCCATTTTTTGAAATTTCATTGATTGTTTTGAGATTTGTGTGTCCCAGTCTTTTGTGCCATAGCTCTATCTCTTTGTTAGAGGCAGCTGAGAACAGACAGGCATCAGCTCTGGGACACTCTCTTGACATGTCAACAACATAAACATTGCCACTTCTTTGAGCAACAAGTTTTGTTGTACCTTTCTTGATTATTGCTTCAATCTTACTAACCATTTCTGGTCCAACAATCCTACAACAATCCTTTGTGAAGAATGAGCCAAACCCTTTATCACTCATTTGAGATACACTCGGGAGGTTGAATTTTAGATTGTCAATAAGATTGACATTTTCAAATTTTACATTTCCAGACTTTACTGTGCCAGACCCCAGAACCTTTCCTTTACTATTATTACCAAAAGATATATCACCCCCTCCATGAATTTTGAAATCTTGAAGAAGGGCTTTACATCCTGTCATGTGCCTGGAGCCTCCACTATCTACATACCAAAGACTATCTAAGCATGCATAAGCTCCGTGCACATGAAGTAAAAGGATTAGTTCATAAAGGTCTTCAAAGCCAACAGGGCTTTGGATGCGGTCTCAACAGTGTCTGGGATGGAGGCAGATGCATGGACTGTGGTTAGCACAGGGGTTTGAACATTTTTGAGAATGTTTTTCTCTAACCACTGTTGGGGGTCTTGGCCCATCATCTGTTGATAACCAAAAGGATGTCTGTTCACTCTTGGTTTAGAAGGCTTTTTGTAAGCCTCATAAATCTGTGGAATCCTTTGGTATGATACTTTTTCCTTGCCTTTTCTGAATTGATTGGCAGGGGGTGCATCAGTCACCTGTACATCTCTTTAGACAGACGTTTGGTTCAGCTGTTTTGTGACAGCAGTTTAGACAGGGACAAACAGTGGTTGTTTCATGGTGAACTTGACAGATGATGTTGATGGACTCAAGGATGTTTTTGCAGTGTATTCATTCTTTTTTATGTCAAAGTTTTTGAGATACACACATTCTTGAGTTTTGTGATTATCTTTACCACAGATGGTGTAGCTTTCAGCAGGTAAAATGATGCTTGTTTTGTTTATATCATATGCTTTTAGATGAAAACAATCTTTTGTTAGATGATTCTTCTTTTCACAGAATTCACAAAACAAGTTTTTGATCTTTTCTCTTTTCTTCCTTTTCTCAGATTCCTTTGCAACAGAGTTTTGAACCTTTGTTGGGATATCTTTGATAGGAATGACCTTTGCTTTTGGAGCTTTTACACCATCAGTGGTTGTGAAATCCATTGGTTTGAAATTTTCATGGATATCACACTCATCAGACCATGTGGGTTTAAATTGGTATTTCTCAATTTCTTCAAAAGTTGAAGATCCCACAGATCTTTCCAGAGTAATTTTGTTACCAAGTTTGTCAGTTATTTTAACTTCTTGGCCACTTTTGTTGGTTGGTATGATTTCAGAAGAAACAACTTGTATTGCAGCAGTGTTTACAAGATCATCATATTTTCTATGTCCTATACCAAACTTGACATTGCTTTTAAGCTGTTTCTCAAGCATAACCTCATACCCTTTACAAGATTCTACCCATCTTTCACATGTGATCTGTGTAGACTCTAACTCCTTTTTGCAAACTTGGTATTTTTCTACCATAGTTTGGAGTTGAGTTTTGGTTATGCTTTGTTCTTCTTTTAAGCTGCTGATTTCTTTATCTTTTTCAGCCAATTTTTTTTCTAAGTTCTTTTAATGACTTTTCAAATTTGACCTCATCAGACAAGATTTTATCCCTATGATTTTCATTCACCTCTTTAATGTTAGCAAATGCAATAATACAATTGTCTGAACATAGTTTTTCAAGAACTTGAGGTGATACCTTAGCAACAGCCATCATGGCACAATCACATTGATGATCTTCTTCTTCATCAGCTCTCTCTTCTTCCTCACCAGCTTTCTTCAAATCTTCTTTCTCTTTGCCATCTTTGGACCAAGGGTCGGTCAGTGGTTCAATCAGGGTTTCTGAATTTTCTTCCAGCAGTAGTTCACCAGCAACTGCAGTAACCTCTGCTTCAGCAACTTCATTCACTGTTTCAGCACTTAGCTGTTCACCTTCAGTTTCAACCCCTTCTGGTATTGACTCTAATGTCATCAAACCAAATTCATCATCAAACGCATCATTAGAAGCATAGAGAGCAAAATTTTCATCACCAAGTTCATTAGGCATGCTGCTCCAATCAACAAAGCCTTGTGTGAAAAAGCTTTGCTGATCTGGTTGTGTCACTGTTGGAGCAGCTTGTTGAGGTGCAACAGGTTGCACTTGTGCCTGAGGAACAAGGGTTTGAACATACTGAATTTGTGGAACAGTGGTTTGAACATAATGCACAGGCACAGGGGTTGCAGCATAATGAGCAGTGTTAACATGTGCTGCAGGGGCATATTGGATATAATGCACAGTGTTTTGTTGTTGTGGTCTAGGGTTTGAGCCAGGGTGAGTGATTATGGGACCAGTGGTTTGACTCCTACATTCCCTAGCAACGTGACCTAGCCTATTACACTCGTAACACTTGATTTTTGACTTATCCAACCCCACTCTTAAATTCCCATGAAGCCCTGGGAATTTTCTCCCTGTTCTTTTGTAGAATTTACTTGTTCTAACACTAAGCAAAGCCAATTGATGCAAGATGTCCATCTCTTCTAAGTCAGTGGGATCAAAATGTTGCAAATCATTCATCTCAAAACACAGATTATCTGACATCTGGTTTTCAGTATTTGCAGTGAAAGCATAATTTGCAGAGTGAGAATCAGAGTTGTTAAAATTACCCCCAGCAGTTATGTCAATAAATTGATCATACTGATCCTTACTGCTGCTACCAGATTCTTCCTGACCAAATAGAGCTGTGCTGCCAAATGAATAATCATCAGCAACTTTTCCAGACTCTTGCAACTTCCTTTTCTGGTTTAACTCCCTTTCATAGGTCAGGAGTCTACCATGGAGTTGGGTCAGGGTCAGATCTTTGAACTCAGCTGAGTTTCTGGTGACAAAAGCAATCGTGTCCCATTTTTCTGGCAGTGATCTAAGGAACCTGCTATTTTGGGTTGCATTTGGAAATGTAACCTTAAGAAGCCTTAGTTCACTGATGAGACAACTAAAACGTTCAAATTGTTGGGTTAGTGATTCCCCTTTGATGTGACAAAACGTTTCATACTGCTGATTCAGAATTTCCCTGTTGTTTTCAATAACCTCTTCCGTTCCTCCGAACTGTTCCTTTAATGCATCCCACAATTCTTTGGCACCGTTACAATGTAACAGTCCAGCATAGATTTCGTTGGGTAGTGCAGAGGCTATGATGCTAAATGCTTTGGCATCAAGTTCGAACTTCTGAAAATCTGATTCAGTGTAATTTTCAGATGGTTTAGGAATGAACTTTTTAGTGTCCTCTGCACTTGGCACCATAGGAACATGAGGACCGAAAACGACAGATCTCCAACATCCAGTGTTTTGTTGAGCGAGTATGTGACACATCCTTCGCTCCCAGATGTTGTACTCATTTCTTTTAAGCATAGGAGGTTTAAACAAAGAGCCAATGTTATTTTTATCATCTTGTGACTGAGACATCTTCCTGGTTGTTTTACAGGCGCTGATTAATCAACTTTATCGGTGATTAAACCTTGCTCTGTTTTCAACAAACCGAACAAACGATCAGTATCAACAATTTTGAGCTGAACTATTTACGTCAAAATGATTGTTAAATCAAATTTGACTGTCCAAGCTCTGATACCAATTGTTAGGATCTGAGTTTGGAATTGATTGTGATTTGTGTTTGAATTTAGATGAACAAATGAAAGAGTAGTGCAGCGGAATTTAAATGGAAGCAAACTTTTCACAATCAAACAGAAGATATGCTTTCAATCATACATTTTCAACACAGAATCAGATGATTAAATTTATTTTTAAACTCTGATTACAATGCACGTATGATATGCAAACTCCCCTCAGCCCGAGCTCAGTGTTTGTTCGTGCAGAAAGAAGATGGTGAAAGAGCTAAACAGAACAGTACAGAGTACTGTTCTATTTATAGGCACTTGCAAACCACTGAGCATCTAAGCTGACGTCACCATGAAAGTGACATCTAACCTCCTAACAAACTCTAACCTCTGATCTATACAGACACTGCTATGATAACTACTGATATTACATTTCAATACATAAAACAAACATAAACTGCTGCTACATCCTTCCACTGCTGTGAACCCAGCAGTACTTGTCATGATCAGCAGTGCTTGAACCAAGGCTGTAGATTGAGCAACAGAGCTTTAGTTCTTCGATCATTCTTTGTCTTGAGCAGCAGTTGTAGGTCAGCAGTTTGCATGATCAGCAGATAGGAGGTCAGCAGATGTTGAAACCACTTTCAAGAGGAGAGACTTGCAACCAAACATCTGCTTATTCTGGATCCATTGCTCTGATCCAGTTTTGGCTTTCATTATCTGTTCCTTTGACAGGGTTCAATCCGAACAAAGTCCAATTAAAGTTGTCATGTGCTTCGACTGAATACAAACTGAACGGCCCAATCAATATTAAGATCAATGTTTATCGGTCCTAACAACAATTAATTGTCTGTCCACTAATTGAACGACCCAATCACAAAGTAATATCAAAAGTAATGTCAGTTCTATAGTTCTCAGCCTTATAAGATTCTAGTTTCATATAATAATTGTCGGCCACATTTAGAAAGGAGATCCAATCAATTTTGAGTTTAACATCACTATTGTCGGCTTAGTGGATTTTGTTGGTCCAATCAAAAGATTTAAATCAAAGTTTGTCGAACATACATGTGCATTTATATGTGATATTGCTTTAAAAAAATTAAAGTCATAGTTGAGGTCAACCAGTCAATACACTACCGGATTCATTGCATTGTGATTATTTTGTTAAGTGTAGTGGCGATATTAAGTTGTGTAGTATTGTCAAGACTTGGATTGTGACACGACCGGGTCATAATACGTTTCAAAGGATTTTGTTTGTTGTTTAAGGTGCAACGAATTGAGTGGCAATCCGAACGGATTACCACCCGATCCTAATCATTCTACTTGCTAGTGTCTCAGGTTCAAGTGTCAGCACTTCACCCGATCGGACAACATCCCACCCGATCAGATAGCATTGTCACCCAATCGGACAGCCTGTTACTTGATTGGATCACCATCCGATCTGCTGTCATCTGTTATCTGTTGATTCTCGTTAACCACGTCCGATTGGTTGCACATTCCATATAACTGTTCAATTTTATCTTATCGTTTGTGTGTTTCATTTGTAGGTGATTCAAGATATACAAGGTGAATATATCAAGACACAATTTGAAGATGTCAGGATATAGTGATTATGATAATTGGTGGAGAAGAGACAACGCGAGATATGAGATTAGAAAATTGAATGAACCATTCAAAGAAGCTCGGAGAGCGAAAAGATGGAAGGATGAATTGGAATGTTACATGGATCCACAGGGTAATCCAGTGGTTGATCCGGATAAGGTGGATTTTGATGCAGTAACAAATCTTTTTCCAGATCAGGACACTTATAATACAAGAATGTTATCTGAAAAAGGTTATGAGGCTAGTTTGATGAACAAAATTAAAGAAATCTGTGAAGCAAGTTTACCAAAGGTGGTAGAAATGAAGAAGAAGAAAGAAGAAGAGCTGAAAAAGCTGGTAGAGGAGCTGAAGAGAACGGCAAAGGATGCTGTTAAAGAAGAACAAAAGAAAGAAGAAGATCAGATGGAGAAAACAGAAGAATCAAAGGTGCCGAAAGAAGTTGAGATAAATGATTCCTCTAAATTGTTGAATGCTGAAATTGTTGATAAAAATGAAAACAAGTGCAGGAATTGCATAGAAAGCCTGTACCGACAAAGATGAAATAATAAAAACAAAAGATATTGAAACAAATAAACTGTAAAATGTTTTCAAAATAAAATGTAAAGAAATGATTGAAAAAGAAGAAATTTTGAAACAAAAGGTTGAAAAGCTGGCACAGAAATGTCATGATTTTGAAAAAAAAAATGAGATTTCGAGAGAAATGTGTACAACAAAATGTGTTGGTTGTGTTGAAAAAGAAAATAAATTTCAAGATTTTCAAAAAGAATATGATAATTTGAAATGGTCAAGTCAGAGAGTACAAGAAGCTTATGATACTTTGAAGAGACAAGTCAAATGTTTTGACGAAAGATTGTCTGAAACTTTAACAACCAAAGAACTGTATGAGAGAAAGTTTAAAGAAAAGTAACTTGAATTAAACAAGTGTGTTGATGAAGTTGCTAATATCAAACAAGTTCTGGTTGAAAAAGAAAAGATTGTTACAAAACTTCAAAGTTATCATAATTGTTCGTACATTCTTGAACGCATTTTCAACATCACACCAGATGACAAAGATACTGACAAGAATAAAAAAGGTATTGGTTCAGAATATCATCAGGTACCACCACCATTGAGAAACAATTATACTTTTTATGATGAGGAAAAGGTGGCAAAAGGTCTGAATATAGTCGACCAATTACCTGAAAGTATCGACGTGACTTACGCCAAATCTGATGAAGCTAATGATTCAGAGGTGGTAAGTAAGGTTGTTGAAAGCGTTTTGAAAGATGAGTCAACCAAAGGTAAGTCTGAATCACAGGAAGAAAATGAGGGAAATTTTCATGATGGCTATATTAACAAGTCAAAATCTGAGAAAGTTGTGAATGATGATTCAAAAGGATTGGTTTATACCATGATTGGATCGGATAAATTCTTAGATATTGTATTCCCGATTCAAAATGTGATTTCAGAAAAGATTGATAAAGTTTTTAAGACGGTTGAGATCGAAAAATCAGAAATTTCAAAATTTGCTGGGAAGTACAAGAAAACTTTTTATAACAAACCCGGTTACAAAAATAAGAATATGAAAGCAGGGTTGGGTTATAAAAAGAAACAAAATCAAAATGAAAGTTTTGAAAAACAAAATGTTCAAAAGAAACGAATTTTGTTCATGGGAAAAGTTTGGAAGAAGAGAAAGAACTCTAATTTAGACGACAGTCTAATGAAGAGTTCTATGCTCAGAAAAAGAAACAACAACAGGCTAAAGATGTTTCAAAGAAAACGTGTTTTAAATGTGATCAAATTGGACATGTTGCACGCAAGTGTCCAAACCCAAAGCCTGTTGATTTTGAAAAACAGAAACCTGAGGTTGAGAAACAACGAACTACCAGATTTGATTCCAAACAAACTTGGAGGTACAACACAAACAAGTTTGCTTTGAATCAAACTTGGAAATTGATCGGAGTGTCGCGCTCCGGTCAAAGATAATATTTATATGCCCAAATTACCCTTAACAAATAGTTAGTGGTAGCAAGGGGTCGAACCACGAAGAGTATGTGGTTTGCGTATGGATTAGCTTGATTATGAAGTTTGTCACTTTTTATGAAGCTTGCTATGTTAAAGTTGTTTGTTTGTTTAGTTGAAAAGATATCGGGTTGAACCGAAAATTTTGATATTAACTAAGAGAATGGTTCGTTGACTACAATTGCAAAACTTAATTGATTAGTTAAAATAATATATAAGAAAACGAATCACACCCGGGTTTCGGATTAATAAGTACCTAGAGTTATTTAACATGAACGATTTGACTATTTTATGAACACCAATGATTTCTTGAGTTTGTAAATTGAAAACCTAATCGTAGACATCAACAATCATCTAACATACGCAAATGGTGCAAGAAAACCTTCACAATATGAATTAAAGACAATTGTATGTTTTATAAATCAAGGACAATGAACAAACCCTAGCACGAATCAAAACTAATAGTAGTAATCATCTCTCAATGTCAATGATGCACGAAAATCTTAACAATTTCGAGTTCAAAACAATACTAACAATCAATCCGCACAATTTCAATCAAAAGATTACAAAATGTTTATATCAAACCAAAACATGAAAAGCAAACCCTAGGAAACTCACAACCTTTCACCCGGGGATGATTTGGGGAAATTAGCCTTGCATCGCGGTTGTAATCTTACTCGAATCTTCAATCTTTGGTTGTGTTTCTTGGAATGGGTGATGGGAAAATGATTAGAGATTAATCAAGATAATCCACAATGATGGATAATGAGGTCTTAGTTCACCAATTTCGAAAATAGGGTGTAACTCCCCAAAGTTCGACATTAATTTTCCAAAATCTCCCCACTTTAGCGTTTTAACAATCCAAGGGGCGTCGGCGATGCCCTGGGGGCCGTCGGCGACGCCCTCCAGAAACAACAGTTTTCTGATTTCTTTGTTTGACTCGTTTAGCTTCCCCGCTTGTCCCGTCTTCGATCCTAATGCTCCATAAAGCCTCCCAAAGGCACCTTAAACTTCTCAAAGCCTACAACAAGCAAACCATATCAAAGTAGTGCCATTCAAGAGTGTATTTCACACAATTCAATGATATTAAATTGATTAGCACTTGGATTTTTACCAACCCATCAGAAATCAAACCAGACTAGGTTTGATTCAAGACAAACCTGGAATTGTCATCCACTCAGAATCAGAACAATACAAAGTTGGCAAACATCGGTTGATATGACAAAACCAAACCAATTTTGGAAATCAAAAGTTGTTGTTCAAAGTTAAAACTAAAACACAGAGTCACGATTTTACAAACGAAATGCGACAAAAGGTCAAAACTGGGTGGTTAAGAAACAAGTGACTTCTGTGAATGAAGAAAAAGTCGAAGTCAAAGATGAAAAAGTTTTTGTACAAAATGACAAAGATTTTCCATCATTAAATGCATACTGTGTTGAATTGCCTAAGGTCCAACAGACCTGGGCTAAATTGTTCAAGTAATTGAGTTTTTGTGAATGTGCAGGTGCTCATGAAGTTTGATTGTCAAGGAAGAGAATTAATGAGCAGCCTGGCATAGGAGGAGAAGGCTGCTGAACCCTGGTTTGATTGAACAGGGAGTTTATCAGTTTTTGTACATAAATAAACAATATTTCAAAAACCTAAAAATTGAAAAATTTAAAAACCAAAATAAAAAATTTAAATGTTTTTTTTTAAATTTTGTCAAAAATCAAAAATTCCGAAAATATATTACTTGAATATGTCGAAACCCTCACGGCGGAACAAACATGATTAATTTCACAAGATTGAAAAACAGTTTTCAAACTGTAAAAAAAATCAATGTGTTGTAAATCATGGGGGTAATTATTGCTTCACATGTTATATTTTCTGTAATTCAGTGCACAAAAAGCAGAAATGGATAGCGAGATGAAGCTATCTATATTGGTTTGTCAAATTTTCTTTAAAATGTTTTGGATTTTAGGGGGAGTAAAAATTTTGAAAATACAAAAACATTTGAAAAATTGAAAAAGTCAAAAACATGATAAAATTCAAAATGAGTTTTTGTGTAAAAAGAGGAAATGATAGTACATCAGTAGACAATCACAGTATGCTAAAGAAATGGAATGTTAAAATGTGATAAACGGTCTCACTGATGATATGCCAGTAGGTTTTTGCATGGTGGCTATCTTCCACGACTTGATAGAAATAACCATGGAAGTTTTCATGGATGATTTTTCTAGGACATGCCGGATTTTATAGGCGATTTATCAAAGACTTTTTGAAAATCTTTAGACCTCTAACTAAATTACTTGAGAAACATGAACCATTCATCTTAGACGAGGAATGCAACAAAGCTTTTCTTACCCTAAAAGAAATGCTAGTCAATGCACCAATCGTGATTGCGCCCGACTGGAAACTACCTTTTGAAATCATATGCGACGCGAGTGACATTGCGGCTGGAGTTGTCTTAGGACAACGAAAAGGAAATCACTTTCACCCAAAATACTATGCAAGTAAAACTCTTAGCGATGCTCAAGAAAATTATACAACAATTGAAAAAGAGTTACTAGCTATCGAATTTGTTTTTGATAAATTTCGTTCCTATTTTGTTCTTTCTAAAACAATAATCTATACGGATCATGCCGCCACTCGATACCTCTTTAGAAAACAAGATGCCAAACCACGTTTGATCCGGTGGATTCTTCTCCTCCGAGAATTTGACATTGAAATAAAAGATAAACGAGGAGCTGAAAACACCCCCGCCGATCATCTATCTCGCTTAGAAGATCCCGCTTTGGAGATAACTCGGGAAGAAATCATCAAGGAAAAGTTCCCCATCGAATCCTTCGAGTTGCAAGCACCGCACGAAAGGTACTCGATTCCGGATTTTATTGGCCAACCATCCGTAAGGATGCATACTATTTAATCAAAACATGTGATGCATGCCAATGAACAGGTAATATCTCATCAATAAATGAAATGCCCGAAAATGGCATTCTTATTTGTGAAATTTTTGATGTTTGGGGTATGGATTTTATGGGACCTTTCCCAGCGTCAAAAAGTTACAAATACATTCTTGTAGTGAAAGTCAAGAATCTTTATTGGTCTTTTCGTGAAGTTCAATTTCTTGTCTACTCGCACATCTTCTAATGGTATTGATTGGGTTGGATCTGCCAAACACTTCCTTAGGTTTGATATATGAAAAGTATCATGGACACCTTTTAATACTTCGGGTACTTCTAGCTTGTACGCAACTGGGCTAACCCTTGCAATGATTTTGAGCGGTCCAATGTACCTGGGACTTAACTTTCCAGCTTCTACGTTTTCCAAATCGCATCACTCCTTTCTATGGTGAAACCTTTAACATTACATAATCTCCAATTTGGAATTCTAAAGGTCTCCTCTTTTGTCAGCATAACTTTTCTGCCTATCTTGGGCAGCTTATAATCGTTTACGTATCTGTTGGATCTTATCAGTTGTTTCTAGAATAATCTCAGTTTTCGTCAACTGATCATCTCCTACTTCTATCCAACAGATGGGAGTTCTACATTTCCTTTCCATATAAGGCTTCGAACAGTGAGCCTTAATGCTAGAGTGATAGCTGTTGTTGTATGAAAATTCGATCAAAGGCAAATGATCATTCCAGCTGCCTCCAAAATCAATAACGCAGGCATGCAACATATCTTCCAAAGACTGAATTGTTCGTTCGCTCTGGCCATCAGTCTGAGGATGATTGGCCGTGCTTAGGCTGGTTTTGGTTCCTAGTTCCTTTTCGAAACTTGTCCAGAACCTGGATGTGAATCGGTTATCTCTATCTGAAATAATGGATAAAGCCACTCCATGTTTACTTATAATTTCATCCATATATATCTTACAACTTTTCTATTGGATAACTCTCGCTTAAGGGTAGAAAATGTGTTGATTTGGTTAGCATGTTAACCACCACCCATATAACATTGTATTCCTTTCGTGTTCTTAGGAGTTTTGTGACAAAATTCATTGTCACTCTATCCCATTTCCATACTGGCAACTCTAGTTGTTTTAGTTGACATACAGGTTTTTGATGTTCGATTATAACCTGCAAACATATCAGGAATTTCTCAACGTACTGGGCTACGGATCTCTTCATATTAGGCCACCAATACTGATCTCGAATGTTTCTATACATTTTGTTTACTCTGGGGTGCATTGTGTATTTGGATTTGTGGGCTTCATCAATACTTTGCTTTGAATATTTCCAAATTTTGGAATCCAAATTCTCTGACCAAATCTTAGGATTTCATCTACCCCTTTAGTTAGTAATTTTTGTTTGCCCAACATTCTTTCAGTCTTGATATTTTCGTCTTTCAGGGCCTCACTTTGAGCATTCTTGATTTGGTCTTTTCAATCAAGCTTGACATCGATCCTCAAGGCCTTTACCCTAATCAATTTAATTCTTTCTTTTCGACTTAGAGCATCTGCGAGTACGTTAGCCTTTCGAGGATAGTTCTTTATTTCACAGTCATAGTCATTGATAAGCTCCATCCACCTTCTATGCCTCATATTTAACATCTTCTGATTAAAGATATGTTGTAGGCTCTTATGGTCTGAATATATTATGCACTTGGTCCCATACAGGTAGTGTTGCCAAATCTTCAAGACAAATACTATGGCACCTAATTCGAGGTCGTGCACAATATAGTTCTTCTCATGAACTTTTAGTTGTCGTGATGCATAGGCTATGACCTTTTCTTTTTGCATCAACACACAACCTAGACCATTCTGGGAAGCATGATAGTAGATTACAAAATCTTCATTACCTTCAAGCAATGCAAGTATGGGAGCACTACGAAGTTTTTACTTTAAAAGGTTAAAAGCTTCTTCTTGCTTTGGTCCCTAAACAAACTTTGCATTCTTTTGAGTCAAAGCTGTTAAGGGTGTAGCAACCTTTGAGAAACCTTCGATAAATCTTCGGTAATATCCTGCAAAACCCAAAAAGCTTCTAATCTCGCTAGGGTTCTTTGGTGCTTCCCATTTCATCACAACTTCTATCTTAGTTGGATCCACTTGTATACCCTTCTCACTTATCACGTGACGAAGGAATTGGACTTCCTTCTTATAGAAGTCACATTTAGAGAATTAGCATAAAGTTTTTCTTGTCGAAGGGTTTCTAGAACCATTTTCAGATGTCTAGCATGATTGTCTTGGTTCTTAGAATAAATAAGTATGTCATCGATAAAAACAATGACAAACTTATCTAAGTATAGCCTGCAAACTCTATTCATTAGGTCCATGAATGCTGTAGGAGTGTTGGTTAGTCCAAAAGACATAACCAAAAACTCGTAATGCCCATAACGTGTCCTAAAGGCTATCTTAGGAGTATCCTCCTCCCGTACCTTTAGTTGATGGTACCCTGATTGAAGGTCATTTTTTGAAAAGTAATTGGCTCCTACAGTTGATCAAATAAATTGTCTTAGTAGAGGGTATTTGTTTTTGATAGTCAACTTGTTTAATTCACGATAATCAATGCACATACGCATTGAACTATCGTTCTTCTTAACAAACAACGTCGGTGCTCTCCAAGGTGAGGTACTTGGTCTGATAAAGCCTTTCTCCAAATGTTCGTCAATCTGCTTCATAAGTTCTTTCATCTCCAAAGGGGCTAAACGGTAAGGAGTCTTCGCTACTGGTTTAGCACCAGGTAGTAAGTCAATGTGAAACTATATCTGGCATTCAGGTGGGAATCCCGGTAGATCTTTCGGAAATATGTCACGGAAGTCACAAACTATTTGGATTTCATTGACTTGCCTCTTTTCCTTAGCATCCACTATAGATGCGAGAAAGGGAATACATCCTTTCTTGACATATTTTATAGCTTTCATTGTAGAGATAACTCCAATCTTGGGGTTTGCGTCATTTCAATGTACTAGTATCTCTTCCCGATCTGGCTTGTATACCGTTATCGTTTTGTGTTCACAGTCAAGGTGAGCACAGTTCTTATTTAACCAATCCAATCCCTAACGATGTGGGCGATTCTGTCTTGCTCTCCGTTGGCAGTCTCGACTATATATGTGTTTTCAAGGGTTTGTGGTACTAAGTTCAAGTAAGGTACTAAGGCAGTCGAAATGAAACTTCTATTTGTTCCAGTATCAAATAATACTCTTGCATATCTATTATTAATGAGGAACGTAATGGTTATGGCTTTATCTCCGACTTCTTTTAACACATATACTCGGCCCTTCGCCTTGTTCTAATTCTCTTCAGGCTATGGTTGGGGAGGTTTCCTACAGTCACTTTGTAGATGTGCATATTCCCAACAGTTGTAGCATCTATTCTTTGGACAATTTTTCCATGCATGATTATCAGGCGAACATCTTAAACATTGGACCTTCTCCCTGCGTCATTCTTAATGTATTTACCTTGCTTATCGACAAAGTTTCCCATATTCCTCAGAAACTTTCTCTCTCTCTGTATTGACTGATTTACTCCCTCGTTTTGCTTCCTTTTATTTTCAGTCATATCTGGCCTTCTTCGTATCAAATTGCACTTAACGCAATCGCCGATTCGTAGGTCTTTGGGGCAGACATTCTAACCAATTCAGTCTCGTCGCGTCATACGACCAGTCTTTACCATCAGTATCGTGTAGCGCGACAGGGTAGATTAGGGCATAGATGGCATGAGTCACCACATAAGCCTGCCACGTGGTTGCCCCGTGGCGGCAAGTGTCTTCTGCCGAAAATAGAGGCAGTTGTGTCACGCGACCGTCTTCTACCGTCCCGTAGCGCGACGAGACCCAAAACTGGGTTTTCTCATTTTTCGTGTTGGTTACGTTGTACTTGTTCGGGGTTTCGATTACGGGTTTATTTGGGACATTTGGATTTTATTGATCCGAAGACTCGGGATTTACAGGTTTCAGTGGGACAAAGGGAGATTGTACCCAAGAATGTAGTGGCCAAGAATAATGAGAAAATTAATATTGTACGACTCGACTAAAAGTGGCACAAGTTCTACAAAAAGCCTATGCAAAGAGGAAAAGACGTCCCATTGAGTTTCAAGTAGGGTACCACGTGTTGTTGAACGTCTCCTGATAGAAAGGTGTAAACCGATTCCGTAAAAGAGGGAAACTGGGTTCTCGCTACAAAGGACCTGTTAGTGCATACATCTGTCGACTTCGTCTTGTATCGAGTCTTAGACTTGATTGTATAGATCAGGGCACGTAGATCGAGAAAATATCAGGTTTTATGTTGTTTAGAAGTTGATTTCGCTTGAACTGCTAATTCCGTCTGAAATGACAGTGGTCACTTTCAAGCGGAATCACAAGCATCTTATTCCGCTCCAACTGCTTCTTGTACCTTTCGAGCGGAATCATGAGACCTATATATAGGTGCTAGTAGCGAAATCAATACAACGATTGTGAACTTCCATACCGTGGTGCTTCCGGTGTGAGATTTGGATGTAATCAGTGTAAAATCAATACAACAAGTGTTTAAAGTGTATTGCAAGCTGTTTCGAACTCAGTTTCTTGTTTTCCGCACCTAAAACTGTTTCAAACTCCTTTGAACCACTCGATCCTACAAGTGGTATCAGAGCTCAGGAGGAGGAGTTCTATACGATTCAGCTGGAAAATCTCTGTTTTTCTACTCTTTCTTTCAAAATTTCAAAATTTAACGGTTAAAATCGGCTAAATTTTACATATATGGTGTAAAAGTGCATTTTAACAAACCCTTAAAAGTTACACGTTAAAATTCGAACTAAAAATGGGTGAAATGGACCATCGAAGTAATTCCGCTCGAACGGATGTTTTCTGATTCCGCCTAAAATACTGATTCTGTTTGGTTGATTCCGCTCGTGGGTGTTAATTTCGCTTGAAATTTCCAAGCGACAGAGATTTCGCTTGAAACAGACTTTGTTAAGATTCCGCTTGAGAGTTCCTGGTGATTCCGCTCCAGAGGGTATAATTTGTGATTTCGCTCGAAAATAGAATTAGGATTTCGCTTGAAACCATACTTTGCTATTTCGCTTGAAGGGAGTTTTGTTATTCCGCTTGAACTGATTGTCTGATTATTTCGCTTGAAAGTTGCTGTTATTGAAAAACGTGCTACTGAATCATGGATAACGCGTTCTACAATACGTTCGCTTCATCTCCGACTACTCCGGCATCCATTGCTCAGAACATGAACTTAAAAAATGAGACTGGAACTTTACAAAAGCCCCCGAAGTTAATGAGCATTGAGGAGTATTACAGATGGAAAGATAGGTTCGAAAACTGGGTACAGGCAGACCATTTGAGATCATGGGAGTGCATTTTGAAGAAGTATGTCTTACCACGTACTGATTTGCAAGTTGAGAAATCGATATCTGAGTTTACCATTCAAGAAAGAGATATGTACAAAGCTGAGAAAATGATCATAAGTTTACTACAGCAAGCTATCAAAGAAGACATCTTCATATTGCTTCAACATGACAAAACTTCAAAATCAATTTGGGATGCCCTGAGAGTTAAGTTTGAGGGTCGTGAACACATGATTAAAAGCAAGAAAGCACTGCTCAAGAAAGAATTTGATCTATTTACAAGTTTGCCCGGTGAAGATACTAAAAAGCTTATTGAATGATATTGCCACTTAGTGCGATCCATGTCGATGCTTAGTATAACTAAAGATCGTGAAGAGTGGGTAGACAAGTTAGCTGACGCTTTACCGCAAAAGGAATGGGGTACCTACTTGATGATTCTGAAGAATACTGGGGTGTATGATGAGTTAACTATTTCTCAGTTTATTGAGAAGATTGAGGGTCAGGATCTGGAACAGCAGAAGATTGCAAGGATGAATAGTCCAAGTGGTCAACAGGATGTGAAAATGTACTACAAAGGCAGTGTTCCAGAAATTGAAAGAAGCCCGAAAATACAAACTGCGTTTAGTGCTGGGGATTCAACGGAAAAAGTTGATCAGAGTTCAACCAAAAGCAGTGGTTTCTCTTCATACCCAAGTTTTAATCCAAAAGATACAACATCAAGTTTTCATTCATAAAGCACAAAAACGGGAAATGGTTATGTGATACAATGCAACATTGCTTTGAATCTTCCAGATGGTCAAAGTTTTTCTGAAGAGATTGCGAAAGATCACATGGCATTACTTGGTTCCGTGCTTCTATTTTATGAAGGTTTAGTTGCAGGACGGATCGGGAATCCTATGCTAACAAAAGAGGATTACGATCAGATAGACGCCGAAGAGATGGAACTTATGGACATCAAATGTGTTGGTGCATACATCTGTCGACTTCGTCTTGTATCGAGTCTTAGATTGCATTGTATAGATTCGGACACGTTTTACGAGAAAATAGGAGAGTGTATGTTTATTAGATACTGACTTCACTCCAGGGGTCCAATAGGTGATTTCGGGTGAAATCACAATGTCTGATTTCGCTCCTATGGTCAGGTGTCATCAGGAGCGAAATCTGAACACTATATATATGTGTTCTTGAGCGAAATCAGATATCTGGTCTCTTGTATTCCACGCTGAGGTGCTGCCGGTGTGAAGACTGCTTGTAATTGTATTCTAATAAATACAATCAGTAGTTTAAGTAAAGAATCAACTGTTTCTAGCTCTGTTTCTTGTTTTCCGCACCTGAAACGGAGTAAAACTCCTCTGAACGACTCATTCGGGTCAGATCACGATCCTACAAGTGGTATCAGAGCATTTTAGGGGGAGTAGTAAATTTTCAGAAAATCCAAAAACATTAGAAAATTTGAAAAATACAAAAACATGATAAAATTCAAAAACGAGTTTTGTTGTCAAAAGAGGAAATGATAGTACATCAGTAGACTGTCACAACATGCTAAAGAGTTGTAAAGATAAAATGTGATAAACAATCTCACTGAGGATATACCAGTAGGTTTTTACACATTTAGTAAATTGTGATGAGATATAAACCTAAAATTTCAAACTTGCTTGTTCTGTGGGTTAACAACTTCTTGGATATATAGGTAACCCCTGAAATCTTGTTTGAAAGGTCCCTTTTTCTGAGATACTAGGTCTTTATACTCAGTGATATCTGGGGTATTATCCCGGGACTTCTGCTGAATGGAAGTTCTGACCTACTCCCCGGATAATGCTTTCTGCAAAAGCTTTGAAATATAAGCTCGCCCTCAGCAAGCTGATGAAACAATAAAATTGATAGCCGCTGCTGTTGTAAACAAAAGATCCTCTAAAGGGGACACACCCAAAAGTCAAAGCCGTCATCTCTTTGCGTATACGAAAGTATCGACCTGAGCTCTCAAGGCCCTCGCATTTTAACCCTAGGTGAATTGTTTAGAACTTAAAATGTAAATCAAGCTTAACGGTGTTAGTGACATGTTTCATAAATTGATATGATTCTCTTACACAAACTCACAAAAAATATTGTTTGTAAATATTTCATTTCTGCATTTCTGTTGATTCTACAAGTGGTATCAGAGCTCAGGAGGAGGAGTTCTGCAGAGATTAGCTGGAATTCATCAAGATTTCTTACTTCTACACCTTCTTTCTTCATCAGATCGAGATTTACTGGTTAAAACTGCTCAAAATTTCACAGACTATAGATAATTGGACATTAATAAACCCTGGAAAGTTTCACACATAAATCGGACTAAAAATGGACCAAATTGACCTCCGAGCTGATTTCGCTCGTATGGACACCCTGTGATTTCGCTCATAATTCACATCAGATTTCGCTCCAGGGAGACATTCTTGGGATTTCGCTCCAAAACTCTGATTGATTTCGCTTCAGGGATGCCATTCTGACTGATTTCGCTCTTGTGAGCATCTTGATTTCGCTCCATTGTGCCAAAGTTGGTAATTTCGCTCCAAAGACAAGTGTAATTTCGCTCCTGGGAGACATACTTAGGGATTTCGCTCCAAACATCATCCTAATTTCGCTCTAAGGGTTTCTGGGATTTTGCTCCAAACTAATTAGCAAGTAATTTCGCTCCAGATTGTTATTGAGATTTCGCTCGAAGCTGGTTTCTTGTTAATTTCGCTCCAAAGTCATTGTTTTTTGAAAACCGTGCATCAAATTATGGATACCGAGTTTTACAACGCGTTTGCTACACCGTCTAGCCCGTCTATCATTGCACAAGCCATGAGTTTAGAAAACGAGACGGGAACTACACAAAAGCCCCCGAAACTGATGAGTATTGAAGAATACTACGGGTGGAAAGACAGATTTGAGAATTGGGTTTAGGCAAACCATCTTAGGTCATGGGAATGTATACTGAAGAAATATGTGTTGCCTCGAACAGATTTGCAGGTTATCAAAGATTTATCAGAGTTTACTGATCAAGAACGGAATATGTACAAAGCTGAGAAAATGATGATCAGTCTGCTTCAACAAGCCATCAAAGAAGACATCTTCATTCTGCTACAGCATGACAAAACATCAAAGTCAATTTGGGATGCTCTTCGTGTTAAGTTCGAGGGTAGTGAGAACATGATAAAGAGCAAGAAGGCACTACTAAAGAAAGAGTTTGTTCTGTTCAGTAGCTTACCAGGAGAGGATATGAAGAAGTTGACTGAACGCTACTGCCACTTAGTGCGATCCATGTCAATGCTGAGTATTACAAAAGATCGTGAAGAGTGGGTAGACAAGCTTGCTGATGCGTTACCGCAGAAAGAGTGGGGAATGTATTTGATGATTTTGAAGAATACGGGTGTTTATGATGGGCTAACGATTTCTCAGTTTATTGAAAAGATTGAGAGTCAGGATTTGGAACAGCAGAAGATCGCTAGGATGAATAGTCCAAGTGGTCAACAGGACATAAAGATGTACTACAAAGGTAGTGTTCCAGTTCCAGAAGCTGAAAGAAGTCCGAAAATTCAAACTGCTTTTAGTAATGGGGATTCAACATAAAAGGTTGATCAGGGTTCAAACAAAAGTAGCAGTGGATTTTCATCATTTCCAAGTGTTAATCCAAAAGAGTCAAACACAAGTGTTCATTCTCAAAGCAGAAAGACAGGAAATGGATATGTGATTCAGTGCAACATCGCTTTAAAACTTCCAGAAGGTCAAAGTTTTTCGGAAGAAACTGCAAAAGACCACATGGCTTTACTTGGTTCTGTACTTCTATCATATGAAGGTCTAGTTGCTGTTCGAATCGGAAATCCTATGCTCACAAAGGAGGATTACGATCAGATAGACGTGGAAGAGATGGAATTAATGGATATCAAATGGTGTCTAGCGAGTGTTCTCAGACGAGCTGAAAAGTTCAAGCTTATTACTGGGAGAAATGACTTTCTCGATGCTCATGTATCTACTTTAGGTTTTGATAAATCTAAAGTTACTTGTTTTCGATGCAGGGAGAAGGGCCATTTCAAGCGAGAGTGCAAGAACAGGGAAGCTAATGGTGCTCAGAATCCGTTTGGAAAAGATGATTACTACCGGAAAGCCATTTATCAACAGGTTGGTCAACAGCAAGAATCACAGACGGCTCATGGTAGGAAGATTGAGGATTCCAAGAGAGCGTGTTTGGTAGACTTCAACTGGAACAACTACATATCACCTGAAAGCAAAGCATGTATAGTTGATCAAGATGATGAAAGACTACCTGAAGGCTTCAGCTGGGATATATTTATTGATGAAAAAGGAGAATTCAAAGCCTTCATAGCTAAGATTGTTAGAGAACCAGACATGTTTGCCACATGGATGAAGTCTATCGGTGAGACTGTGAAGAATGTGGAAGAAGAGTCTGTTGTTTCTGATGAAAGTTCAGAAAGTGCTGATGAAAATTCATAGAGTTCAGATGAGAGTGTATAAAATGATGTTAGTTCAGAAAAAGAGGTTGTCTTTGATCAAACACCATCTGATTCTGGTTTATCAGATGCTAGTTCTGAAAAATCTGTACAGTTTGATCAGTCACCAACTGATGATAGCAGTAGTGATGATGAGGAGGAAAAACATATTAATGTTGCAAAATCTCATCTTTCTCCTGAAAGTTTTCATTTATATTTTGCAGATCGCATAGAGAAACTAAAGGAGAAACGAGCTGCTAAAGAACAACAACAAATGAAAACTGAAGATGTTGTTCAAAATGTGAATGTTGAAAGTGTTGCTGAGGAGATTGTTGAGAGTGAGCAAGTAAAGGTAGAAGAAAAGGTAAAAGAAGAAGAAAAAGTGGTTGAAGTAGTGAAAACAATCGAAGTTGAAAAGATTGTTGAAGTCATCAAGCCTTGCACGAAGTGTTTGGAAGCATGCAAGGAATGTGTAGCAAAAGATGACATAATTGCTGAGTATGAGAAGAAGAAAGAGCAGTTACTGTTCAATCTCAACTATGTAAAAGAATCTTATGATGTCTTGAACAAAACAGTAACTAGTCTCCAAAAGACAAATTCAGAAAGAGAACAAGCACTAACGATGATGAATGCTGTAATGATGTCAAAGCAAAAAGCTATCAACTTTTACATCGAAGAGAGAGCTAAGTGGAAGCAAGAGTTGGAGACAGAGAAAATTGAGAATGAGAGAATCAGACGATTATTGCAGAGTTATTCTAGTTCTGATTATCTCATTGATCGTATTTACCCAACTGTTGCAGGTATGGAAGCTTTTCAAGATGACAAGCCAAAGAAGAAAAAGGATAATGGTAAGAAACCGACTGTTAGCTATAACAAGTGTCCGCCTCCAATTTGGGAAGGGTATTCTCCTAGAAAACCGAATGAGGAGCAACTTGAAAAAGCAGTCAATATAAAGCTAAAAACCGACACAACTGATGAATTACCAGAAAACATTGATGTCACGTTCACCTCGTCTGACACTGATCATGACTCTGAGTTAATCAAAAAGGTGGTCGATCAGGTGTTGGATACTGACGAGGAGTCCGAGTCAAATTCTGAGTCTGGAGGGTCAAATTCGTCAGTCAACAGTCAAAAGTCATCGGTTAAACGGTCTTGTAGTAAAGAATTTTTGTTATCAAAATCAAATTTGGATGATGAAACATTTGAAGTAGCATACACTTTAAATGATTCAGACAAATTATACTCTGATAAAGAGTTTCCAATAAGAAGTGTTCGTTTTGACATGATCAAAAAGGTTTTCAAAATGACAGAAATTAATATTTCTGAAATAAAAGATTTAAATCTTACTAGACAACCTAAAAAGTACACTTCAAGAGTTCAACAACGGTTAAACAAGAAAAAGGGTTACAATTCTGGTTCTGGTTCTCAAAAGAAACCTAACCAAAATCGTAGCTACAAAAAGAAAGGTTTAGGTTTTATTCCACCAAAAAGCTATAAAAATGAGAAAAATTCTAAAACAAAAACAGAATTTGTTTCTGGTGGAAGTGCTGAAGAGGAACAGAAGAAACCGTTCTGGAGACAATCAAACCAGGAGTTTCTTGCTGAGAAGAAAAGGTTTGGAGCTGATGTGTTTCATCCAAAGGAAACTCGAACCTATTACAAATGCAATGAAGCTGGTCACATTGCATGGAATTGCCCGAAAAATGCCAAAACAAAACAGGGAGTTTCTAAGAAATTGAAAGAAAAAGTTGTTGATGTTGAACCACCAATCGAAAAATTTAAAATTCTTGAAAACTAAACTTATGAGATTGGTGAGTGTTCGAAAAAGAATTTTTGTAAAAAGAATGAAAAGAACAACCAAGTGTGGGTTGTTAAAAAGGTTGATGAGAAAGTCGGCGATGAATCTGGTTCCAAAAAGCCAGAAGAGCCACAGATTGAGGTGAAAATTTCAGTGAATGATGATGAGTTTCCATCACTGAAATTTGAAGAGGTTAAACAGAAAATTGGAAAGGTTGAAATCTCGAATCAGTTTTACACAGAGAAAACGAAATTTGATGTCGACAAAACATTCAATGGGAATGTAAAGAAAATTTTTGGGAAAATGCTTAATGGGAAAGCAAAGAGGGTTAAAGATTTTTATGCAACTAAAAAGGCAACTTATAGCCCTACTGCGCAAGAATTGAAAACCATCAAGTCTGAGAAGACTTGGATGGAAGTTTGTTTCCCTTAAAGTCTTAGGACTTTGCCGGAGATCCCAAGTTTATATCGTGGATCAGGAATCGGCATCATTCATGTTTTATGAGAGTTGAATGAATTTGAAAAATGTTTGAATTTTTACAGGTTGAAGGACTACGCCGGAGCTTCCAGGTTGGTAAGTGTGAAGCAGGAATCGGCATCCTGATTGGTAAAGCGATTCATGTAGACGTAACATTCCTACAATTGGTATTCTTTGGTTATACCTTCAAGTGGTTATTCTTACAAGTGGTATAGAGGTTGCTTGATTGCAAAACGGTAAATCAGAGACATTAAGTTGTACTTGATTTACTACATATGCGTAAAGGACAAAGATGATGAACCATATCCCCGTACTTAACAAGTGGATAATCTAGAATTGGTAAAAACAAACTCATTTTCCGGAAAAATCATTTTGATTAAAACAAACTTAAGTGTTTTGAGATCTAAATGAGAAAATGGTTTGTTGAAAGGGGGAGCTCGGATTGTTTATGCCTAGTGGATGGCGAATTGATGCAATTCGATGTCAGTTGTCAGATTTCTGTATAGTTTTGTGTTCAAGTGGGTCAAGAGTTTAGATAGTTTTCAATTTTTCTTTAAATGTGTTTGCATTTTAGGGGGAGTAGTAAATTTTCAGAAAATCCAAAAACATTAGAAAATTTGAAAAATACAAAAACATGATAAAATTCAAAAACGAGTTTTGTTGTCAAAAGAGGAAATGATAGTACATCAGTAGACTGTCACAACATGCTAAAGATTTGTAAAGATAAAATGTGATAAACAATCTCACTGAGGATATGCCAGTAGGGTTTTACACATTTAGTAAATTGTGACGAGATATAAACCTAAAATTTCAAACTTGCTTGTTCTGTGGGTTAACAACTTCTTGGATATATAGGTAACCCCTGAAATCTTGTTTGAAAGGTCCCTTATTCTGAGATACTAGGTCTTTATACTCAGTGATATCTGAGGTATTATCCCGGGACTTCTGCTGAATGGAAGTTCTGACCTAGTCCCCGGATAATGCTTTCTGCAAAAGCTTTGAAATATAAGCTCGCCCTCAGCAAGCTGATGAAACAATAAAATTGATAGTCGCTGCTGTTGTAAACAAAAGATCCTCTAAAGGGGACACACCCAAAAGTCGAAGCCGTCATCTCTTTGCGTATACGGAAGTATCGACCTGAGCTCTCAAGGCCCTCGCATTTTAACCCTGACAGATATCATCTGTGGTATACTCACCTGTAAGACTGAATATTGGGATCTGGATACGGGAGTATATTCAAGTAGTGGGACACATGGATAAGTTCAAGTACTTAAGATATTAATCACGTATCTCGGATCAGTTGAACTTTGTGTGAAAATTTAAGTGGACAAACATACTGACAATCTAGGTGAATTGTTTAGAACTTAAAATGTAAATCAAGCTTAACGGTGTTAGTGACATGTTTCATAAACTGATATGATTCTCTTATACAAAATCACAAAAAATATTGTTTGTAAATATTTCATTTATGCATTTCTGTTGATTCTACAAGTGGTGTCATTTACTTTCTTTCAGAAAATCCAAAAAGATTTTGTGTGTGTTTTAGCATAAACTTTTGAAAAAGTCAAAAAGATTTTTGACAACTGATGTTGGAGAGCTGATTTTCAAAGTCTCAAGTGCTAAACATGATGACATTGTTGCGAGGGGGAGTGTGTTTTGAATGTGAAAATATGTTTTTTAATCAACAATTGGTTCATCATAGAGGAAGTTCTTATGAGAGGGAGTCGTCTGTTTATATCAGCATGTTGGTGCATATGTGTATATTCAAATTGTTAAATATGTAAAACTTACTTTGAGGTAGAGCTGGTGCAGATTAAGATGAGCTAGGTTATTCGATTCTGAGTCCTGAGCTGAACTAGAGCCACGTTTCGATCTTGGAAATTAACAGCTGTGGGATGGAAAGCCAGACAACGATCCTGATACAGATGCTGCTGAAGAACAAAGAAATACGAGCAGAGTGTTAAAGGGGAGTCTGTTGATGAAGATAGAGAGAGAGAAGCCCAGAGACTGATCAAGACTGAAGAAGTGAAGACTTGGCATGATCTAAGACTCGACGACTCGTCAACATCTGAGGGGGAGTCTGTTGGTGCATACATCTGGCGACTTCGTCTTATATCGAGTCTTAGAATGCATTGTATAGATTAGGGCACGTTTTACGAGAAAATAGGAGAGTGTATGTTTATTTGATGCTGATTTCGCTCCAGGGGTCCAATAGGTGATTTCGGGCGAAATCACAATGTCTGATTTCGCTCCTATGGTCAGGTGTCATCAGGAGCGAAATCTGAACACTATATATATGTGTTCTTGAGCGAAATCAGATATCTGGTGTCTTGTATTCCACGCTGAGGTGCTGCCGGTGTGAAGACTGCTTGTAATTGTATTCTAATCAATACAATCAGTAGTTTAAGTAAAGAATTAGCTGTTTCTAGCTTTGTTTCTTGTTTTCCGCACCTGAAACAGAGTAAAACTCCTCTGAACGACTCATTCGGGTCAGATCACGATCCTACAAAATGGTGTCTAGCTAGTGTCCTTAGACGAGTAGAAAAGTTCAAACTGATTACTGGGAGAAATGACTTTCTTGATGCACATGTTTCTACTTTAGGTTTTGATAAATCTAAAGTTACTTGTTTTCGATGCAGGTAGAAAGGTCATTTCAAGAGAGAATGCAAAAACAGGGAAGCTAGTGGAGCTCAGAATCCGTTCGGAAAAGATGACTACTACCGGAAAGCTATTTATCAACAAGTTGGTCAGCAACAACATCAAGAACCACAGGTGGCTCATGGTAGAAAAGTGATCGAGGATTCAAAGAGAGCATGTTTGGTGGATTTTAACGGGAACAAATACATAACACCCGAAAGCAAAGTATGCTTAGTCAATCTGGATGATGAAAGATTACCTGATGGTTTTAGCTGGGATATGTTTGTTGATGAAAAAGGAGAATTCAAAGATTTTATTGCTAAGATTGTGAAAGAATCAGATATGTTTGCCACATGGATGAAAGCTATTGGTGAGACTGTGAAGAATGTGGAGGAATAGTCTGTTGCATCTGATGAAAGCTCACAGAGTGCATATGAAAGCTCACAAAGTGATGAAACTTCAGAAAAAGAAGTTGTTTTTGATCAAACACCATCAGATTCTGGTTCTTCGGATGATAATGATGAAAAGTCAATTGAGTTCGATCAATCACTACCTGATGACAGCAGTGATGATGAGGAAGAAAAACATATTAATATTTCAAAATTTCATCTTTCTCCTAAAAGTTTTCATTTTTATTTTGCAGATCGCTTGGAGAAGCTGAAAGAGAAACAAGATGCAAAAGAACAAAAGAAAGAGAAGACTGAAATTGTTGCTGAAAAGGATGAGATTGTTCAAAATGAAGAAGTTAAGGTTATTGCTGTGTAGATTGCTGAACCAAAACAGGTAACTGAAGCAGAGAAGGTGGTTGAAGTTGAGAAAATCATTGAAGTTGAGAAAATCATGAAGTAGAAAAGATCATTGAAGTCATCAAACCTTGCACAACATGTTTAGAATCATGCAAGGAATGTGCAGTTAAAGATGAGAAGTTAGCAGAGTATGAGAAGAAGAAGGAACAATTACTGTTCAATTTAAATTACGTAAAGGAATCTTATGACGTTTTGAACCGAACAGTAACTGGTCTTCAAAAGACAAACTCAGAAAGAGAGGATGCTTTGACAATGATGAATGCTGTGATGATGTCGAAGCAGAAAGCTATCAATTTCTACATCGAGGAGAGTGCAAAATGGAAGCAAGACTTGGAAACATAAAAAATTGAGAATGAGAGAATCAGACGCTTATTACAAAGTTATTCTAGTTCTGATTATCTTATTGATCGAATTTATCCAACTGTTGCAGGTTTTGAAGCATTCAAAGACGACAAGCGAAAGAAGAAGGATACTGGTAAGAAACCAACTGTTAGCTACAACAAGTGTCCGCCTCCGATCTGGGAAGGTTATTCTCCCAGAAAACCAAATGAGGAGCAAGTCGAAAAAACAGTCAATATAAAGTTAAAAACCAACACAACTGATGAATTACCAGAAAATATTGACGTCACTTTCACATCGTCTGACACTGATCATGAGTCTGAGTTAATAAAAAAGGTGGTCGATCAGGTGTTGGATACTGATGAGGAGTCAGAGTCAAAATCTGAGTCCGGAGGGTCAAG
Organism: Helianthus annuus; assembly: GCF_002127325.2. Classification (NCBI taxonomy): domain Eukaryota; kingdom Viridiplantae; phylum Streptophyta; class Magnoliopsida; order Asterales; family Asteraceae; genus Helianthus; species Helianthus annuus. The sequence goes on along the minus strand of NC_035444.2, from coordinate 88,200,748 downwards.
TTCATCAGTCAACAGTCCAAAGTCGTCGGTTAAAAAGGCGTACAGTAAAGAGTTTTTGTTATCAAAATCAAATTTGAATGATGAAACATTTGTAGTGGCATATACTTTAAATGATTCGGACAAATTATATTCTGACAAAGAGTTTCCAATAAGAAGTGTTCGACTTGACATGATCAAAAAGGTTTTCAAAATGACAGAAATTAATATTCCTGAATTAAAAGTATTGAAAAATCTTGAAAAACCTAAAAAATACACTTCAAGAGTTCAATAACGTTTAAACAAGAAAAAGGGTTACAATTCTGGTTCTGGTTTTCAAAAGAAACCAAACCATAATGGTAGCTACAAAAAGAAAGGTTTAGGTTTTACTCCACCAGAAAATTATAAAAATGAGAAAAATTCTAAAACGAAAACAGAATTTGTTTCAGGTGGAAGTGCTGAGGATGAACAGAAGAAACTGTTCTGGAGACAATCAAACCAGGAGTTTCTTGCTGAGAAGAAGAGAAAAGGCACTGGAGTGTTTCATCCAAAAGAAACTCGAACCTGTTTCAAATGCAATGAAGCTAGTCATATTGCATGGAGTTGTCCTAAAAATACTAAATCAAAACAGGGAGTTTCTGAAAAACTGAAAGAAATAGTTGTTGATGTTGAACCACCAACCGAAAAATTCAAAATTTTTGAAAATTCAACTTATGAAGTTGGTGAATGTTCTAAAAAGAATTTTTACAAAAGGAAAGCAAAGAACAACCAAGTGTGGGTTGTCAAGAAGGTTGATGAGAAAGTCGGCAATTAAACTGGTTCCACAAAGCCAGAGGAGCCACAGGTTGAGAAAAAGGAAGAAAAATCTGTGTATTCAGTAGATGATGATGAGTTTCCATCACTGAACTTTGAAAAAGTTAAACAGAAAGTTGGTAAAGTTGAAATTTCAGATCAGTTTTATTCCGAGAAAACAGAGTTTGATGTCGAGAAAACATTCAATGGGGATGTTAAGAAAATTTTTGGAAAAATGCTTGCTGGGAAAGTAAAAGGGGTTAAAGATTTTTATGCAACTAAAAGGGCAATTTATAACCCAACTGAACAAGAGCTTAAAGAGCTAAAAACACCTAAGGTTGGTCAGACTTGGGTGGAAATTCTTTTCCCTTGAACATCTGACTATGCCGGAGATCCCAAGTTTGTAATCGTGGATTAGGAATCGGCATCATTCATGTTTTTAAACAGTTTTTGTAAAAAGATTTTAAAATTATTGAAATTTTTACAGGTTGTGACTATGCCGGAGCTTCCAGGTTGGTAAGTGTGAAGCAGGAATTGGCATCCTGATTGGAAAAATGGTTTGTGTAGATGTCTATTCCTACATGTGGTTATATGTTTTGGATCTACTTACAAGTGGTAAGAGATTGGATCTTACAAGTGATTAATCAAGGTCATTAGTTTGAACTTGATGTAAGCCTCATATAAGTGATTGATGAACAATATGATGAACCGTGCCCCTAACTTACAAGTGGTTAAAACAAACTTATTTTCCGAAAAAATCATTTTGATTAAAATAAACTTAAGTGTTTTGAAATCTAAATGAGAAAATGGTTTGTTGAAAGGGGGAGTTCTGATTGTTTATGCCAAAAGGATGGCGAATTGAGGCGATTCGATATCGGTTGTCATTTTATTTGTATAGTTTGTTTTCAAATTTTTAAGTGGGTCAAGAGCTTAGTTTGTTTTTCAAAATTTCTTATAATGTGTTTGCATTTTAAGGGGAGTAAGAAATTTTTTTTCAGAAAATCCAAAAATATTAGAAAATTTGAAAAAGCCAAAAACATGACAAAATCAAAAATGAGTTTTGTTGTATAAAAGATGAAATGATAGTATATCAGTGGACTGTCACAACATGCTAAAGAAATGGAAAGTTAAAATGTGATAAACAATCTCACTAATGATGTGCCAGTAGGTTTTTGCACATTTAGTAAATTGTGACGAGATATAAACCTAAATTTCAAACTTGCTTATATCGTGGGGAACAACTTCTTGGATATATAGGTAACCCCTGAAATCTTGTTTGAAAGGTCCCTTTTTCTGAGATATTAGGTCTTTATACTCAGTGATATCTGGGGTATTATCCCGGGACTTCTGCTGAATGGAAATTCTGACCTAGTCCCCGTATAATACTTTCCGCAAATGCTTGAAAAAGCGCCGCCCTCAGCAAATTGATGAAACAATAAAATTGATAGTCATTGCTGTTGAAACAAAAGATCCTCTAAAGGGGACACACCAAAAGTCGAGCCGTCATCTCTCTGCTGAACGGAAGTTCTGACCTGAGCTCTCACAGTTTCGCACCTAACCCCTTTACAGATATCATCTGTGGTATATTCACCTGTAAGACAGAATACTGGGATCTGGATACGGGAGTATATTCAAGTAGTGGGACACACGAATAAGTTTAAGTTTATTAAGACGTTAATATCGTATCTCGGATCAGTTGAACTTTGTGTGAAAATTTAAGTGGACCAATATACTGACAATCTAGGTGAATTGTTTAGAACTTAAAATGAAATGAAGCTTAATGGTGTTGGTGATATGTCTCATATACTGATATGATCCTCTTTCACAAACTCATAAAAATATTGTTTGTAAATATTTCTTTATTACATTTCTTTACATTAAAAAAAATCCAAAAAGATTTTCGGCGTGTTTTAGCATAAACTTTTGAAAAATCCAAAAGATTTTCGACAACTGGTGTTGAGGAGCTTATTTTCAAAGTTCCAAGTGCTAAACATGATGACATGTAGTGAGGGAGAGTCTATGTTCTTAATCAAACATGTTTTGATCAAATCTACAATTGGTTCATCGGGATTTCAGTTGAATTTGAGAGAGTCTGAGTTAGTGCATGCCTCTATATTTGAAATATGTAAATTTGTGATATTTACTTTGAGGTAGAGATTGTGCAGGTGTAAGTTTAAGCCATGTGATGATACTGAGCAGAACGAGAGCCAAGTCACGATCTTGGAACCAGGCTGATCAATCCTGAGAAGCTTGTGTTTAGAGAAAGCCAGGTTTCCGATACCTGAGGACTCTGAACTAAAGAATAGAGCTAGGTGATCTTGGGATATGAGCCAGACTACGATCCTGAAGCAGATGATGCTGATCAACTTAAGGAATTCCAGCACATTGTTAGGGGGAGTCCGTTGATGCTGATTGAAAGAGTGAAGCCCAGAGATGGATCAAGACTGAAGTTGCGAAGACTCGACACGTACGACTCGTCAACATCTAAGGGGGAGTCTGTTAGTGCATACATCTGTCGACTTCGTCTTGTATCGAGTCTTAGACTAGATTGTATAGATCAGGGCACGTGGATCGAGAAAATATCAGGTTTTATGTTCTTTAGAAGTTGATTTCGCTTGAATTGCCAATTCCACTTGAAATGACAGTGGTCACTTTCAAGCGGAATCACAAGCATCTTATTCCGCTCCAACTGCTTCTTGTACCTTTCGAGCGGAATCATGAGACCTATATATAGGTGCTAGGAGCGAAATCAATACAACGATTGTGAAATTCCATACCGAGGTGCTGCCGGTGTGAGATTTGGATGTAATCAGTGTAAAATCAATACAACAAGTGTTTAAAGTGTATTGCAAGCTGTTTCGAACTCAGTTTCTTGTTTTCCGCACCTGAAACTGTTTCAAACTCCTCTGAACGACTCGTTCGGGTCAACACTCGATCCTACAGGACCTTTCAAAATTTTAGCCAAAGTTGGAAAGGTAGCTTATCAGTTCGATTTACCACCGACATTAGATGAAATTCACAACACGCTCCACGTGTTACAACTACAGAAGTGTCTCATGGATGAAACAACTTACGTGCCACTCGATGATATCGAACTGGATGAGAAAATGAAGTATGTTGAAAGACCAATAAGTATCAAGGAATCCAAAGTAACGAATCTTTGTAACAAGGCCATTCTACAAGTCCTATTCCAATGGCAACACCGAAAGGGGTCGGATCTAACGTGGGAATCAAATGATGAAATGCGGGAGCACTACTCGACACTATTTGATATGTATCGAGGTTTCGGGGAAGAAACATGCTTTAATGGAGGTAGACTTGTAACACCCTAAAAATGCATTTATGATTATCAAGTTATTTTAGTTTGTTAGGATGTTTTAGAATGATGTTATGTGACACCCAAAAATAATATTATGTAAGATATATATATGAAGGATATGAAAAATGAGATAAACATTGCCATTTAAAAATAAACAAGCAAACTTGAGGGGTAAAATGGGGCAATAGAAAAGATATATTATTAAAACAAAAATTGAAAACCCAACACAAACACTTTAGAGTGTATGTGTCGACCTGGGCTAGGAATAAAAGGGGAAACCCTCAAGCATTTGAAATTCAGCAAAATTGAAAGGGGATTGAGATTAAACTTGATGCATGAACCCTAATATACGATCATCTAAGCTTGCTTAACAAGTGGTAAGTTTCAATTTCGATTTTCTTGATTTTTGACATGATGAGTATAGATGAGATTAGCAAATTGTTTAAGTATGTTAGTGATATAGAGTTAAATACTAAAGAATACATGATTGGAATCATTCGTGAATGCTAATTTAAATGAAATTGGATGGTTATTTGTATTGGTAGAAATTCCTCATGAATCTTGAAGTGGGTTTTAGTTATGATCATATATTATGAAGTTCTAGATGAAAATTTATGTTAACTAGTTGCCATGAATGTAGATTGAATTGTTTTTGTTGAAAGTTCTTATTGTAACGCCTTGCTTTTTTGTAACTTTCCTAAATTAGACAGCTTGTCTTGTAAATCTATTTTTGGAAGCTTGTTTCTTTCGTAGTTGTATTTTGTTTTATCATCGTAAATCCAAGACTTGGATCGTAATAAAATCCATCGTTCTATTTCAATTTTTTACCTTTACTTATTCATTATACTTGTGCGTTTTTTAATTCATTATAACTTGTTACATCATTCGTGATTCTTGTAAACGTATGCTAAGCCTTTGAATACACATCATACATACACAACAATTACGTTTTCACTCACGCCTAATGCTTATTTATACTTAGTCATACTTGGTTATACATTTCACATGCTAAAGTTACATAATACACCCCTATAATATGCTTTTTATACTAGAAATACATTAAAACCTAACAAATATAAACTTCGGGGACCAAAAATGCCAACTACCAAGCTTATTTCCGGAAGGCCCTAATCTTGCATCACGCGACCGAGGTGCCTCCTCGTCGTCGAGGCCCGCGAGCACATCAATCAGGCAGAAGGTTATTTCAGCTCATCTATTGGCCATTTCTTTGTGTTACTAGTTGTGCTTCTTGCATTTATTAACCACCTAACTTACCATAATCTTCCACTATAAAACACACCTCTTTCCCACTCACTTACCACATTACAAACACATCAAAACCTCCCTAATACACTCTCTAAATTGCAACAAATAATCAGAATACAAGCAGAAAGTTCAAGGCATTTCAAGAGGATTCTAGCTCACTTCCTTTGCTCCTTTTCTACTTTTTCTTGTTTCTTAGCACTTGGAGCAACCCTAGGTATGTTTCCATAGGTTTTCCATGGAAAAGCAAAGATGGAACATCACCATAATGAGGTTAAAAATGCAAGAACTTTCTGTTTTGATCAAGAACTTTATTAAACAAACATAAACTTATGTTTTCTTCATACATTCCTATGTCCTTATGCCACTAATCAAGACTATGATTATGTGTGCTTAAAAACAAGGTTTTAACATACAAATTCAGAGGTTTTAATCCTCTAAACTTTCTGTTTTTAAAAGGGTTTTTAACCCACAAGTGTTGAACAAGACTTGAACTTGTGTATGTGTGATTATTTGGAAAGCTTGGGCTATCCTACTTACAATCCACACCTCACTTGATGTTTTCTTCTTAGTTAGTGTGTATATTTCATTTCCATATTAATCTATTTAGGACCATCCTTGTTGTCTTATGACAACTTGTGCATTGGTGAATATACAAAAGAGGTTTTAAAATGGAAGATTTATCCTCCTACCTCTATGCATGAATTCTTTGATAATCCTTGTTATATTGTTGGACTAAATTCATAATATACTATATGAAATATATAAAATACATATAATACATGTAAGAAATCGAACCCTTGGTGATAACCAAATGGTTATTTGTCAAGTTACTAAGTTACATCACCTAAGTTCTTAGTTCCTCGTTGCGATTCTAATGGGTATTAAACTCATGAAATCACTCTAACCCCTATGGCTTTCATAGTGTCAAAAACGAGTATTAAGTGCTAGATGATTATTTCCTCGTATACATACTTTTGGTGTATTTTACTTACCTAAATTCCGACTCTAAATATACCTTGACCTCCAATCCGAACACATTCAATCTCCTAATCTCATTAACTCGTCAACACTTGGATAATCGGAAGAATTAGCAATTTTGTGAGTATACTTGACCCATTTTACCAATTTCACACTTTTCGGTGTAACATGTTTTCATATACAAAACACACTTAGTATACATATTCTTATGCAAATATACAAACAAACAATCCAATACATGCTTACTATTTGTTATGCTTGATTCGTGTTTCCTGGGTGATTCTTATTTGATGAACTTGTCATTAGCTTGGTACGAGCTTCCACTTAACATGTATAGCGCTATAGGAGTAACGTACCACCCATGAACGAGAGGTCATGTTAGGTTTATTCATTCATACTTGCGTAAACAGAGGGTTGACTTGTAGATCGCATGCCAGTTTATACATTAATCTCAATAACTAGGTTTGACATGTGGATTGTTCATTATCATTTTTATACTTATATGCTACTACCCAAAACTTGTATACTCGCCAATACTTCTGTATTGAACTACGCTTTTAAAACATGTTGCAGGTTTAACGATGATGTTGATGATGCATGGAATCTAGTAGGATGCCTAGATACCCACTTTAAATTTTGTATACTTATTGTATTGTATTTCCTTTATCCATGTTGTTGTATTTGATTTCAATATTTGTAATTGACTATCTAGAACTGGAATAAAATTCATTATTTAATTACTTGTCGCAAATATTAGTGTTATGATGTCTCGAGCAATCTATTTCGTCTCACTCTGATGTTTCCGCCATCGGTTGGGGTGTGACAGATTGGTATCAGAGCCATAACTATAGGCAATTAGGAAAATTGCTATGCTTTTGACCTAGTCTATAGTTAAGTACCAAATTCGACCATACTTGATTCATATGTTGATTTTCTTTAGATGTCTTTATGTGTTATCCTTGAAATGCTTTTATGTGCTCATGCTTGTTTATTTATTTCATAGCACACGCTTTCCTAAGGCATTTCACTCGATTATACTAAACTCGAAAACACCCGTATTATACAAACGAGATGACTTCACCAAAATAGGCGTGAAACCCACAATTTGGTGAACGACTCTCAATCCGCCTATTCTTTTACACGAAATTCACCATCAAGTAAGGAGTGAAATCCTCACCTTGATGGAGAATTTCAATTTCAAATTCTAGTGTTCCCTCGTCAAAGTGTTGAAATTAAATTTGACCCGACGAGTACCAACCACACTTAGGGTACGAAATCGTCAAGTTAGGGGTGAAACCCGCATCTCGTCGACTAGTCCCACTCCTTGATTTTCATAAATCTCGCTAAGTCTCGAATTTTCAATTGATTTGGGACATGTAGTAACTGCAAGGGTGAATACCGTTAACCGACATGTCGGTGAGAGTATTCCACCTATTAGGCCAAAGCATGCTTCTCAAATTTAAAAGACTTTTCGACCACTTTGGTTAGTCAAAGTTCCGTTTTGGAACAACCAAGTTTCAATCAAACCTACGTTTTACTATTATCAATCTCATACGATGCAATCCTCCCTTTTCAAATTCAATTTGTTTTCGAGATTATTTTGTTTTACACACACATCATACTAAATCTTTTCATATACTTATACGTAATTCACATGCATGATATCAAAACGACATTCAATTCTATTTACATTCCTTGTAACACCAAAATGGAGACATGTCATCGAGATAGGAATGATTTCCTTACCTTGACGATTAACTCTGCTCCTTTCTTTTCTTAAAACGACCTCACCAACGGGTTAGGGGTGATTCCCTTACCTAGGTGATTGTTACCAGAATTGTCCTTCGAAGAAACTTTATTATGAACACACGATCAAGTTTTATACCTAAATCGTTTATCAAAATCCCTACTTATGCAAATTTCAAAATTCATCGTTTTATCAAACATATTCCTTTTCGCACAACCTATTTCACATAATCACATACACGAAATTCTTAATCATACCATAAACGTTTTGTTACCCGGTTTTCAAAACTTTATGAAATGCTTCCCATCAAATTAATCGGCCAAATGAATCTCTTGCCCACAAATTTCATACTCGACCTAATCACTAAAACACGTTCATATTATATCATTGTACTAAGGGCTTTTATTCACAATCGAAAATCGAACCAACCTTTCTCACATGCCTATAAGACCTTATAGATATTATGAGATCATTTTACTAAAACTCTTTTCAAAATCAATAAATGATTTTACTAAAAAAAAAAAATTCAACGACCACTAAGTTCATTATGTTGAATTTCTTTTAAGAATCAACGTTTTCACGAGAACCTCCAAAATTCCAATTTATTATTTTAATGCAAGAACCTTTAAAATGAGGCAAACTTATTATTTTCAAAGCCTTTTTATACATACACCGCTCAATACGTCCTTTCAACTACAAAACACAAGGGCAAGAAAACTTCATAGGGACATACCATTTTCAACTTACCTGAATTCTTCTAAAACAAAAGTAGCATTTCCGTTCTTTACAAAATACGTCACGCATAACCAGTAAATACCTTATATTCTTTTTACATGCACAAACTAAAATTCTCATATCATCGAACACATTTTAGTCGATATATCGCGACAATTTCATTTATACCATTCGTTTTTACATACTCAACCTTTTGATCGTTTTTATATGCTTAAATTCATTATGTTTCAATTAATATTATATACGCAATCATTATTATTCCTACATACACTCATACTCATATTCATAACAATACATTTTATGTTTATACTTATACTCACATGCATATTCATACTTGAACTTATACTTATGCTCATACTTTTATTCATACTCATAATTCATACATTCGTACTTGTACGTGAGCGAAACCCGAGGGATTTGCTTAGAATGGTCTCATACATATTAAAATGTAAATATACATTCTTATACGTACTCATTCTTATTTTCAAATTTATGCATACCCCGATTCAATGTTGTAAAAGTCGCTAGGCGGTCTCTAGTCGGCCGACTGGGGAGTTGGGAGTAATCGGAGTACTCGGGGAGTACGCGGACATGGTAACTACAAAGAAAATTAATTGTTATATATTATACATATGTTAAAATAAGCATAATTCATGTCAACTGAGTATAATTTAAAATGAAACATGTTTACAGTTCAAATATTCTGAATACAAGTCCAAGTAGTCCGAGTACAAGGCCGAGTAGTCCGAGTACAAGGCCGAGTAGGCCGATTTTGACCGATTTTGACTAATTAAAAGTCAATAAACCACGTTGACCGCCTAGACCGACTAGGCCGACTCTTTCCGACTACGTCCGACTAGGCGCCGACTAGGCCGACTAGTCGCCGAGTTTGACCGAGGCCGACTAATTGAGTCCGCCTAGGAGGAAGTCGCCTCGGAGGGGTTCCGAGGACCGAGTACTCGCCGAGTACTCGGCCTTGGAATCCGAATTTTACAACACTGCCCCGATTCATACACAACTAGTATAAGCTATGCAGAGTATGCGACGATCAATATAATCGCGGGTGCACATGGGATTATAGTGATAGGTGCATGAGAATCATAGAGTGTACTACTCTGTATGGTAAGACACGGAACGTAACATGACGTGAATAACAAAACGGACGTAACGTGGTCAAAACATGGTGGATACGCTCCTGGTACTTCCTATATATAAGCGTTTTCACCGTGTTACCAAACTTTCGTAAAATGTGCCATGAGAAATTCGGTGTTTTGCAGACCTATTTAGACCCGATACAAACTTTAACAACTCACAAACGCATTGCTAAACGCGCGATACCAGATTATCGACGATGAGACCCCATTCTTAACACATCGCTTTCAATACACATACCATTCTTATACTCGCATTCGTTTATTAGGTCAATCGTTCACTCTTATACCTCTATAATTCTCCGTCATACTTTGTTCGTATACAAACCTTGCTTACAATCAAACGGTTTAAACGTTCGAATCCTAAAATACTTTCTTGTTTCTAGAACTACCTTCCATTCTTATTTAATTGCAAACACCCTTAGTTGGGCGTTACCTCCAAAACTGTTTTATTCAAAATACCTAACCTCCTCATTTTCCCCAACAAACAATTTTCTGCAAGCGTATGATTTAATACTATCCTTAAACTTTCCATGCAAACTACCGTGTAACCACGTTTTTCATCAAAATACAAATCGTGTTGTACAATAATTTTCCTTCTTAGGAAGCACATTTTAAATACCTCTTCATTTAATTATTCAAACTCGTTTAAACTCACTTTGCCTATACACACACATGCACATTTCACTTATGCTTAATGTCTCAATTCTTTTAACAGAACGAACCTTTTTAAACCTATCCTTTCATTCCTCAGAATTTCATACTTTTCAAAAACATTTCAAAACCTTCCAAACCTCAATTGTTGATGATCATTCGTTTAGCCAAGCGCCTTTTTCAAGGTCTTCCTCTTGAATAAATTTTGGGATGAAATTTCCTAAAGGAGGGGAGACTGTAACACCCTGCTTTTTCGTAACTTTCCTAAATTAGAAAGCTTGTCTTGTAAATCTATTTTTGGAAGCTTGTTTCTTTCGAAGTCGTATTTCGTTTTATCATCATAAATCCAAGACTTGGATCGTAATAAAACCCATCGTTCTATTTCAATTTTTTACCTTTACTTGTTCATTATACTTGTGCGTTTTTTAATTTATTATACCTTGTTACATCATTCGTGATTCTTGTAAACGTATGCTAAGCCTTCGAATACGCATCATACATACACAACCGTTACGTTTTCACTCATGCCTAATAGTTATTTATACTTTGTCATACTTGGGTATAGTTTTCACATACTAAAGTTACATAATACACCCCTATAATATGCTTTTTATACTCGAAATACATTAAAACCTACCAAATATAAACTTCAGGGAACAAAAATGCCAACTACAAAATTTATTTCCGGAAGGCCCTACTCTCGTGTCGCGCGACCGAGGTGCCTCCTCGTCGTCACGGCCCACGAGCACGTCAATCCAGTAGAAGGTTATTTCAGCTCATCTATTGTATGAGATGATATGGAGTCATTAGAACTAAAGAACGAATATGTTGAATGTAGGCATTAAAGAAGAAGGTCCAAGCAACCGGAAACCTCAAAGCTCGCATGACCGAGGTACGTTACTTGTACGAACAAAGTTTACTTGTACGAACAAAGTTTACTTGTAGTAATGTTTGTTGATATATATTGTGGAATTGGTAATGCGTTAAAGAATGATCATGTAATAGACCCGTTACGAACGGGTTAAACGAACTAGAATATAATGTTAAAGAATGATCATGTAACAGACCCATTACGAATGGGTCAATGAACTAGAGCGAAATATTTAATATATGGGTCAATGAACTAGAGCGAAATATTTAATACGGGTCAACGAACTAGAATGAAATGTTTAATATGGTCAAGTAGTTGATCCAGTACAAACGGGTCAACAAACTAGAATAAAATGTTTAATATGGTCATATTCGCTACGAACAGGTCAACGAATTAGAATGAGATGTTTAATACGGTCATACAGTTGATCCGGTATGAACGGGTCAACAGACTAGAATGAAATGATTAATATTGTCATACAGTTGATCCTGTACGAACGGGTCAACGAACAAGAATGTTATGTTTAGAATGAATATGTAGAAGATCCGGTACAAACGGGTCAAAGAATAAAAATGTTATGTTTAGAACGAATATGTAGACGATCTTGTATGAACGGGTCAAAGAATAAGAATGTTATGTTTAGAATGAATATGTAAAGGATCTGATACGAACGAGTCAAAGAATAAGAATGTTATGTTTAGAATGAATATGTATACGATTCCTTACAAACGGGTCAAAGAGCTAGAATATAAAGTTTGGAATAGTCATGCATTTATTCCATTGTGAACGAGTCAAATGTTTATAAATTGATTATTATTTGAATAGATTAAAGTGATGATATCTAGTAGATGAGTAAGCCAAATTTAATGTAATGGAAGGAATATAAATACGAAGTTCATGGGAATAATTAAAATGGTGGAATGTCATATTCAATGAAAGTTAGGACTTTACTCTTCTCTTACTTAAATAAATCTTTGTTTATGTTGTAGGTAAAACCGCACTATAAGCGGACTCGCGAGCTTGGAACGAACACATGAACAACTCTTTTTTGCCCTCAACGCGCTTCCGAACTAGCTTATGCAATGGGTCAAAACTTTTGGTTGTTTATGTAGTTAAAGTCTAGTTGTTAGACATGTTCCAAAAACATGTGATTATAATTTTTGTTAAATAGTAGTTGCTTGTATCTAGTTTTTAAAAGGTTAACTTTGTATAATTTGGCCGAATTTCAAGTAATGTATAAAAGTTTAAATTTGGGACTAAAATTTCGCTGTTTAATATTTGGTTTTGAGTGCGTGAAAGAATGTGCGTTACATAATCATAGTAATTATACTTATTATTATAATTATTTACCATTTTTAATAGTTAGGATTCAAATTATTTATTTTGATTCCTTCATCGATATTTATGTTATAAATATTAGGGTCAGGATATACTAGGAAGTTTATTTTGGCTAGGAAGTCTAGGAAATAATCTTAGACCATCAATTGATTAATCAAGAGCTTTGATTAAATAGGTATAATTGATAAAAAAAAGAAGGCGCGTGAGTTTATGTAGGGGTATTATAGTCAATTCAAAGCAATAGTTTCCCACTCCTCCAATTCCCCCACCCACTAATTCCCCCACCCCCTGTTTTTTAAACACTAATAAATCTTTCATACAACATTATTTTTTTTATAAAAATTGCACCAAAAACGAGCGTTTTTATCTTTAAAACGAGTATACTATTGCTATATTTTTGGAAAAAAATCTTTTCCCAGATGCATAAAACGCAATGGACAAAAGCATAAAAAATGACTTTTTATCTAAAACACAATTGACAAAAAAACATAAAGAAATGCCTTGTTTCTAAAACGCAATAGACAAAAAAACACAAAAGAAATATGTTATTTCTAAAACGCAATGGCTGAAAATAAAAAAGAAATGTCCTTTTTTAAAACGCGACGGACTAAAAACACAAAGAAATGTTTTTTTTTTTTCTAAAACGCAATGGCTAGAAAACACAGAAGAAGGTGTTTATTATAAAACGCAATGGACTAAAAACACATAAAAATGTGTTTTACATAAAACACAATGGAGTAAAAACAAATAAACCTAAAACGCAATGGACTAAAAACACTTAAAATGTGTTTTACTAAAACATAATGGACCAAAAACACATAAAAATGTGTTTTTCTTAAAACGCAATGAACTAAAAACACAATAAAAATGTCTTTCTTAAAACGCAATGGACTGAAAATACAAAAAAAATGTGTTTTTCCATTGTGTTATAAAACACAATTCAAAAACACAATAGAGTAAAATGCCTTATTTTTTATTGTGGTATAAAACAAAATTTGTGTAATAAACATCTCACATACTCATTGTCAAATATAAGATAGCAAACACTTTATTAATATACAAACAACACTTTATTAATGAATTCAAGTTTGCTGTCAAAAAAAAAAAAAAAAAAGAAAAAAAACAAAATGAAAATAATCACATAAAAACACATTTGCCTTTCACCAAAGAGATTGGTGACAAACCGACAATAATGGTCAACTATCACCTCAATAATTGCCCCACCATAATCAAATGAAGAAATGAATTAATGTCTCGTAAAATGCAATCCTTTTGTTTGAAGAATTTTCAACAGCAGGTGTATTAAAGTCAAACTTTTCTGCAATAACATTAGATATATTAATAAAATACAAATTCATATTTATCTACCACAAACAATAGATATATTAACTTTCAACAGTCATGGTTAGAAATAATGCAATCTATATATTCCCGTAAAACGCAATCCTTCAAGATTGAAACCAAGCTAACTCGACGGCTCCGGCCATGGTGCCAACGTCAAACGCCACAGATGCCATTTTATTAACCTTTTTTATGCATGTGGATGTGTTTATTTTGAATTGGGATTGAAAGATCTAGGATTAGGGTTTGGGTTACGGTTGGGGTTGTGATATTTGGATGGTGACAGAGTGGTGATGGTGGGGTGACGGTTGTGGTGGCGATGGGTGATGGAGTGGTGGCGGTGGGCGGTGGTGGTGGTGGTGGTGGTGTGGAGCTGAGATGAATCGTGAAAGACAAAGATGTACTGGGTTTTGTTTTAGAACTAGGTTTTTTATCTAGGGTTTCATAAGACTAAATTGTATTTGACTAAAATGCCCATCTCTATGTTTTTTTATCTTTGACACGTGTCACTCTATTATTGCTCTTATCCTTCTTAGCAAAAACAAACTTCGTATTTGATCCTTTCCCATAAATATTAATCTTAAACTTTAATAATAATATTAATAATCTTTTATTATTTTATAAACCTTATTTTTACTAAGGAAGTTAGATTTTTGAAATAATTAGTTTCCTAAATTATGGTTTCCTTATTTAATGATAATTAGAAAATTATTTAAATCTATCTATTATACAAAAGCAAAATAAAGGTTGACTATTTGACCATGATGTGGCAATGGTCTTTAGCCAGATAATTGGTTTTTAGGCGCCATTTCTATCAATTATCTGAATTCTCCTTAGCGCTCACAATTCCTTCCTTCTTCTTTGAAACGCTTCATAAATTATATATGGAAAGTTGAACGATTCATCAATTGCCATAAGATCTGTTGCTAAATTATGGAAGCGTTTCCAATTTTAAGGCTTATATACAATTTACTGCTTTTAATCGGAGGATTTAAAGGATCATTCAAGTCGCCTGCTTTGTTTTATCTTCATCATCCTTTGAAAGTGAAGCATCTGTAAGTTGGATTCCATCTCTGTTTGTGATTTTGTAGTTATAAGAAAACCCTAATTTCGTTGTATGATTTTTATGTTGTTGCTCTTGATTCAGATTTGCCTCAGATGGGTTCAGTCGATTATTATGCTGCCATGACCCACCGTGTCCGCCTTTTTCATTGTCGCCGCCTCGCCGCCGCCACCGTCGAGTCTTCTTTGGCGTTTCTTGATGGCAATGCAACTTATCAGCTTCAGTCTCTTGGATTGTAAGTTCTTTTGTTTTGCCATAAAAGTGGAATTGGGGTTAAATTAAATTAATACAATATTTAAAAGGATTTTGTTTATGATTAATTTTGGGAATTCTAATCATGTGATGATGCAGAGTTGGGTATTTGTTAAACCAATGAACAAATTCAGGAAGCATTTTTTTTCTTATTATTCATATGACATATCTGTATGTGTGTGTCTTGAAATTTATTTAAGCATAGTTCTTGAAACTTTGATGTTTCATATAATTTGAGTTAATTGTATCACTTTAGTATGTTGGATTTGAATTTTGAAATGGTTGTGTTTTGAAACTTCAAAGCATATAAATTTTTTTTTCATATGTATTTTTGAAATAAGCTGGTCTTTCCTTTTACACGAGTGCAGGTGTATGATATTTCTTATAATTGTCAATTAGCGTTTGCTTACTTATTGTTGGGATTGAACCCTACCAAAGGAACAGATAATGTAAAGCCAAAACCGGATCACATCAGTGGACTAACAATAAGCAGCAGTTTACACCTTGCTTTCCCCTTGAATGTGGCTCAAACATCTGATATGCTCCAAAAGTACTGCTTCTATAAACATCTGCTGACCTACAACTGCTGTTCTACACAAGGACTGATGAAGACTAAAAGCTCTGCTGCTCAATCTACTGCCTTGGTTCAAGCACTGCTGATCATGACAAGTACTGCTGGGTTCACAGCAGTGGAAGGATGCAGCAGCAATTTATGTTTATCTCATGTAATACAATGTAATATCAGTAGTTAGCAAAGCAGTAGTTGTATAGATCAGTAGAGAGAGTTTGTTAGGTTGTTAGATGTCACTTTCATGGTGACGTCAGCTGAGATGCGTCAGTGGATTGGATTGTCTATAAATGAAACAGTGCTCTGTACTGTTACATTTGATTGACTGAGTGGATTCTTCTTCTTCAGTCCAATCCTTTCATCTTGTGCAACCAACCTTGGGGTATCAGGCTGAGGGGGAGCATAGTATTGTAAGCATGCTTGTAATCTTTTGATTTTCATTGTAATCATTCGACTCAAAGTAAAATAAGTGTTTAAACATACTATTCTCTTCTATGTTTGTGTTTACAAAGTTTGTATCCATTTCCGCTGCACTTTTCACTGTTTAATATTCTCTGAATGATCAAAATATACAAACAAACACAATCACTGTTTAATATTCTCTGATTCTAACAAGTGGTATCAGAGCCTGGACAGTCAAATTCGATCTAACAATCAATTTGACATAACAGTTCAGCTCACAATTCATTGTTACTAAGGTTGGTCGTATTTTAGTTGAAAAACAGAGTAACGAGAAATCATGTTCAAAGTGATGACTCAAAAGCTCTGTAAAACAACCAAGATGTCATAAGATTCACAAATCTCATACAACTGGTGATGTCATGCACAAATCACTCATAGTTTCCAGATCTGGAAACTTGTCTGGTAACTATGGTGTGCTTATCCTCATTTAAAATTGATTTCAACTGTTGTTATGAAATTTGTGATGTTTTCATATTTTACACTAAAGTATGAACCTCAGATCAGCAAAACCTATGTTCATCTAAACACTAGTGTTTTGCTGATATAGAAAGAGGGAAATAAAGCTTTAGTCAAAATCTCTTGTGTGCTCAAAGGCAGGTTGAGAATCTTCAAAAAGACCAAATCAACTTTGTCAAAACACATTGAGAAAATAAGGTGTCAAAACAGTCCTAATCATACGTAATGTGAGATCTGGAAATAAAACATGTACAAATGTGGCTAGATTTCTCAAAAACATTACATCTAAATGATTCTTGACTAAGCTTGTTCAAAATAAAATCTCCCAGTGAGTATTTCTGAACATGTGAATGGAAAGGATAAAAAGGGAAAAGGGAAATGAACAAATCTTAAAGTGTGGTTATCTCAAAACTTTTGAATCCAAAAGTAAAAGAGAATAAGCATAAAACACTTATGAGGTCAAAGTTTGGGTAAACAGTGGTCATCATGCAACTGAGTGCTTTCATCAAAAACAGGAATCGTTCAGGTAACTATGGCATCTCCAGTGATTATCCTTAAAAGAAGAATTTGCAATCAATTGTCAAGAAAATGACCCCAAACAATGGTCAAAATAACTTGAGAATGATATGATCATGAACTTATTTGAAAAGTTGTCAGATCATTTTGATGATTTTCAAAACCTCCTTTAATTTTTTTAGGTGTCTTTCTCTAAATAAAACCAGATATATATTACTTTTTATAAAATATATTTTGTACTTTTACTCATTTTTTATAGTAAAAGTTCTTCTCTGGTCAGGATGCAATTTCCTTATTTTTGTGTGAAATTACTATCCTTAAATCTGATCAAAAGGAAATGGCACACATATCAAGGTCATGTTAAGCTCAAGTTTGGTTGTCACAGATCAAAAATTGATTGCAAATTGATTTTGAACTACTGAGATACTCATGTTCTAGTTCAAGTAATTAGACACAAAATGAGTAGCTTTAGTAGAAATGTCTTCATCGTCTGGGATGCTAAACCACTGTCTGGAAAAATGGACATTTGGCAAAACCTTGAACAAAAACTTCTGTAGATAACTGCTGGCAATTTAATCTTGATAATATACATCTAAAATGTATTTTGTTAAGAATAGCATCTCTGGTACTCAACAGATGTTAGATAAGATATTGTGCTTTCACAAGACAAAATCAATTTCTACATCTGAACAAGCAGATGCTAACATTATTTGTCAAAAGTTAAAACACTGCTGCACTATCAGTTGTTGCAATAAAAGTCTTCATTTTATTTTCTACCACTGTTGTACCTAAAATGCTGTTGTGCCTCAACATCTGCTCTCTAAAGTCTGTCCACTGCTGAAAGTCAACCTCTGTTCTTGCAAAAACACTGATGTTAAAATCATTGTTCCATCCACTGATACACCCACTGCTTCATTTCATTACCGTTGTAACTACTGATGATTGATCCATTAGTGGTTGTCAAAACAACTGTCCTCCATTATTTACCATTTCATCAGGGGTTGGCACGTGGTCAGTTTTTAGCCGTCAGATCATTATAACCGCTGCCACATCAGCATTCACTTTTTCCCTAAATAAAACCCTGATTAAATCCAAAAAGGGTTTCACTGCCGAATTGAATTCCAAACATTCTCTTCACAAAGCAGTTTCCCTCTCATAACTCCAAAAACCTTCTTCGATCTTCTTCATAAAAAAAGACGAAACCAAAATCGAAGTCAAAATCAAAACCATCTTCTTCCTCCACTCCATCAGACGCCACTCAAATGGCTGCTGAAACTATGGAGATTCGCTACAAATCTCCTCACAACTATGTGGGTATACTCACAAAACCCACAACCGACAACACCTTCGACTCCATCCTGGATACCCTATCTGCATCAAAGTACAAAACTTTGATAACAGCAGACGCTCCCATTTATCTTCAAACCCAGAGAGAGTTCTGGAAGAATGCCACCCTTGAAAAACAAGGAGACATCATCACAGCCATCAACTCCTCGATACAGGGTAAGAAGGTTCAAATCTCTCCACAATCCATTCCTGAAATCTTTAAACTCGATGATTTGAAAGGAAAAACCTCATTTTCTAAAGACGAGTTGAAAAAGGATTTCATAAACAGGGGCTATGCAGAGCAACCTAAAAGGGATACCTTACAAAAAGGTTATTTTCCTTCTGCACCCAGATTTTTGTTTCACACACTGTTAATGTGTGTTTCTAATAAAACAACGTCTTTTAATGAAATACCAACAAAAATTCAATGCCTGGGGTATGCAATTTTAAACAATGAAAACTTTAATTACTCCCAGGAAATATTTGATGATTTGGTAAAAAAAACGTTGATAATAAAGCATTTATGCTCTTTCCACGATTTCTAAGCTATTATTTTGAACAAAAATTTGTAAAGGAAGACGCAGAATTGCCCAAACAAGGTGCCTCTTTTAAAATAAACTGCTTAACACCTGAAACATTCTCAAGAATGTTGGCACCAATAAAAACAAAAGCAGAGGTGCCTGAGCAGAATTTAGCAGATGAAACTACTCCTCAGGTATCTGCTGCTGAGCCCACTGCTCCAGGTGATCAAAGCAGCACACCCACTGTTTTGAAACCCACACCTGCCACCAAAAAGAAAAAAAGAAAAACATCCAGAAAACCCACTAAACCCACACCAAAGGCAACTCTGGAAGATGAGATCCCAGAGACAATGCCAGTGACAGCACAAAAGTCACAAATAACCATTGTTGCTACTTCCTCACAACAGTTGGAAGAAAGATCTCAACCCCAGCCTCAAACTCCTCCTGCATCCTCACAAAAGGATCAGGTTGTAAACACAGGGACCCCACAATATGAAGCTCTGGACCCACTTGGATCCATCTTCCACAGTCCTGATCCCAAGGACATGTCTCTTTCAACCCCTTTACCCTCACCCATCACATTCCCACAATCAATAAAACCTTTGTTGCATACAGATGCTATTACTCAGACACAAACCGGTTCCTCTCAATCACCTATCACTAAGAGTACACTTCAACAGGTGACTGGGTCTGATGTTGATATCTCTGTTATCCCAACAACAATTGAGGAGGTTACACTGCAGGAATTACAAGTAATTCCTGTCAGTAGTTCAAGTGGAGCAGCTACTACAAGTGTTGAATCTACAGGTTTACACTTGGACAGTGGTTTCATTAGTAAGACTCCCTTGAAGGCAATTTCTTCTATAGCACCACTGAAAACCACCAGTGAGTTTGTTTTAACTACTGGCAACATCAAAAGGTTATCAAGTGCTGAAGAAAGAAGTCCCCAGTACCAAGAACAAGGGGCATCAATGGCTGACTTTTGGGACTCTGTTCCTAAGTCATTCATTGGTAAAACCACTGCTGGTGGGGATTCAGATGATCCTGTTAACTCAGGTGATGATTCAAGATATCAGGAATTGATGGGCAGGGTTGAAAACCTTGAAACCTCGGTTGTTGAAATAAAAGATATGGTGCAGCAGCTATTAAAAGCTCAGAAAGCCCAATCTACTGCTCCTCCAGCTCAAGCATCTGCTCAACAAGCACCTGCTGCAAATGAGTTATGGAATCTTTTTCAACCACTGCTGGAAAAACAAAAGCAGATGGCAGATCAGCAACATGCCATACATGTTTAAAAGCTGACCAATATGGTGGAATCAAGATTCAAGGATACTCAGGCGGATATAAAAGCTATAAAAGCTCACATTCAAAATGCCTCTGGAAAAGTTCCCTCCATTGTTCTTTTCATGAATGAACCCTTCTCTGATAATGCCAAAAAGGGGAAGAAGATCAAGTGGAAGAAAAAGGGAATTGATGATGGTATGTATGTTGAGCCAGAAAATAGCCAAACCAAAACTGCAGTATCAACAGACACCACATCAACACACACCACCACAACTACTCTTCCACCACCATCTGTGTCTACAGCACAAAAACCACCATCACCATCAAAAACAACCAAACCTTCATCACCCCCTGCCAAAAAGCAGAAGACAACAGATGTTACAACATCTGTTGTAATGACAACAGGGGTTGAAACACCAGTTGTTTCAACAGCTGTTAGTCAACCACTGATCACCACTCAAACAATTGCCATCATAACCCCTGCTCAAAGCAGAAGACATCTGCTGATACATCAGTAGTTGTAATGACAACAGCGGTTGAGACACCAGTTGTTTCAACAGCTGTTAGTCAACCATCCACCACTGCTCTCACCTTTTCTATATCACAACCAAAGCTCTTCAGTAGAAAAAGAAAGCCAATCTCTGCCAATGAGGGTATACATGATCCTAATGCTGCACAATATCCACTGGAACTTGAAGCTATCAAAAATGAGATGAGGCAATTCTATACAGAAGAGGATCCTTCAAAAAGAAGATTCTCCTCACTCATAGGCTACATGCCACCAGAGGATATGGATGATTACCTCAAGATCAAGGCAAGGCAAGCTAAAGTAAGAGCTAAAGTTGAGATTGAAAGTGAAGGTCTAAGCGAAGAAGGCATTGCTAAAAGACTGGATTTCTTCCTCACTAAAGTAAAGCAGACAGAAGTGTTTGCACAAGAATTGATCAAAGAAAAGGCTGAACAACGAAGAAAGTTAAGAAAACAATACCTAGCCTACATCATGAAAGAAAAATTCTATCCTGCTGAAGAAAAACAGTTTGAAGAATGGCCACTAATCGCTCTAAGGTGTAGGTCCCCTTGATGTTATGGATCTTCACAGAATCGTTTATCTAACCTAGAGTGCGGAATCCTCTAGATCAGATTGTAGCAGAAAACGTGTAGGAAACAGAAACAACAATTCAATCAAACCAGGTTTTATTGATTATCTATCAAGATTGATTACAATCAATCAAACCCTAAACACAAACCCTAATTTCGTCCAAGCAAGCTCTCACGAAATTATGTCTCTCTCAAACTCTGTTTTGGCTGATTAACTGATTAACTGATCAACCTAAACCCTAAAGCCTAACCTTGTTTATATAACACAAGGTTTACTATTTGGACTAGGGTTTCCTACATGGGCAAAGCCCAATTCGTTCCCCCTTGACCCAAATGGGTTTAGTTTAGCCCAAACTCTATAATCTCACTAATACAAAGCTAAACCCGCTAACTGTTTATCGTTTAACTAATTACAAGATATCCAAAGACCAAATCTAAGCTGTTGTCACAAATATGCACCAACAAACTCCCCCTTGACAATAGCTTCATAAAAACTTTGTCTTCAGTCTTTTGTCTTCAGTCTTCTTGCAATCTTCACGTAGTCTTGCACTGTCTTTGGTCTTTGGATAGCTTCAGCTTCAATAGCTTCTGTCAGCAACAGACTCCCCCTAAGCTGATGCATCCAATCACCAAATCTTCAACACGTTAGCACTTGAGTAAACTCCAGTTCAGCATTTGCAAAGCCATCTTCAAACTCTTCAATCTTGTCTGCAATATAGAAAGGAGGTTCTACCATGCATCCAATCAAACTCTCATCTTAACACTTCACAGCAACATCTCAACAACAAACTGCTTCAATCTGTATACTATAAAACAAACATCTCGAGAAAACATAAGAATTTTTTAACAAAGTTAAATAAATTATTATTTTTCAAGAGATTAGTTAAACTGTATAGCAGATTAAGCTTTTTCAACTTATCACCAACACGCAAAAACATTTTGTTCAACACAAATGAACCTGCAGAAGTTAAAATTTGAACTCACTTACTAACACCGTCTCCCCCTATCAGTAACAATTCCTCCAAGAATAACAGTTTTCCGTACGTTAAGAATTTTAAACAGAAAATGACACTATTTTTGGATTTTTTATATTTTCTGAAAGCAAGTAAATACAAAAGAAATAAACACTCTATTTTTGTGAGAATCACTGGTAAGAAGATCATATCAGCACAATCAAACTGTTTCACACAATCATATAATTCTTTATTTAATTTTTCGTGAAAAGCAGTTCAAGACGATTACCAGTATGTTTGTCCACTTAAACAAAATGCATGAACATTTCAAGTACCATTACCATATGATACATTAAAGTAATTTTATTTTCTGAATTACGAGCGTGTCCCACTTCAGGATATACCCCCACGATCAAGGTATGCACAAAGATTCATCGTAGTAGGTGATCTGTTGCTGACAGAAGCTATTGAAGCTGAAGCTATCCAAAGACCAAAGACAGTGCAAGACTACGTGAAGATTGCAAGAAGACTGAAGACAAAAGACTGAAGACAAAGTTTTTATGAAGCTATTGTCAAGGGGGAGTTTGTTGGTGCATATTTGTGACAACAACTTAGATTTGGTCTTTGGATATCTTGTAATTAGTTAAACGATAAACAGTTAGCGGGTTTAGCTTTGTATTAGTGAGATTATAGAGTTTGGGCTAAACTAAACCCATTTGGGTCAAGGGGGAACGAATTGGGCTTTGCCCATGTAGGAAACCCTAGTCCAAATAGTAAACCTTGTGTTATATAAACAAGGTTAGGCTTTAGGGTTTAGGTTGATCAGTTAATCAGTTAATCAGCCAAAACAGAGTTTGAGAGAGACATAATTTCGTGAGAGCTTGCTTGGACGAAATTAGGGTTTGTGTTTAGGGTTTGATTGATTGTAATCAATCTTGATAGATAATCAATAAAACCTGGTTTGATTGAATTGTTGTTTCTGTTTTATAGTATACAGATTGAAGCAGTTTGTTGTTGAGATGTTGCTGTGAAGTGTTAAGATGAGAGTTTGATTGGATGCATGGTAGAACCTCCTTTCTATATTGCAGACAAGATTGAAGAGTTTGAAGATGGCTTTGCAAATGCTGAACTGGAGTTTACTCAAGTGCTAACGTGTTGAAGATTTGGTGATTGGATGCATCAGCTTAGGGGGAGTCTTTTGCTGACAGAAGCTATTGAAGCTGAAGCTATCCAAAGACCAAAGACAGTGCAAGACTACGTGAAGATTGCAAGAAGACTGAAGACAAAAGACTGAAGACAAAGTTTATATGAAGCTATTGATAAGGGGGAGTTTGTTGGTGCATATTTGTGACAACAGCTTAGATTTGGTCTTTGGATATCTTGTAATTAGTTAAACGATAAACATTTAGCGGGTTTAGCTTTGTATTAGTGAGATTATAGAGTTTGGGCTAAACTAAACCCATTTTTTATTTTTCTATTTTTTATGTTTTTGATTTTTATGAAAAGCAGTAAACTATTTACAAAAATTCTTATGAAAAACCAGTTATTCAGGATTCCTCATCCCGTTGAGTTCGACTAAGTGTTCAAAGCGAGCCCTGTCAAATGCTTTAGTATAAAGATCTGCCAGGTTATCCTCTGTGTCGACTAAGCACTTTGAACTTCAATTTAAATCATTTAAAATTATATATCAACAATCTCACACCCCCCGCCATGTGCCTAGAGCAGCCACTATCAACATAAGTTGATAATCCTCCTTAGCAGCTCCTGCACACACTAACTTAAGAAATTAGTTAGATTGGGGGACCCAAGCCTTAATGGTCTTGGGTCGTCCAAATTCACCAACCACCGGAACATCCATCCAATATCCATTACTCCTAACTGGAGTCTTGGATCGTACACCTGTTGGAATTTGATTTTGATTTCCACTAGGCCTTTGGTCCTGAGGGTTCCTATATACATTTGGACAATTTGACCTTTGGAAATTTTGATTTTGAAACCTTAAGTTTTGATTCCAAGAAGCTTGATTGTTATAATTTCTAAAGCCATTGTTATAAAAAGTTCGACCACCATTATTCTGGTATCGATTTTGATATTGACTTTGACCTCTGAAATCATTTGAATTAAAATTGTTCATTCTAGGTGAACTGCTTCTAGGTCTCTGATATCTGCCTGGTGGAGATCTAGGCTGAAATCTAGGTTGATTTCTTTGAAAACTTGGAACTTGTGGAGTTCCTGTTCCAGCCTTATCTACACCAACAGCAACATTCTGTGGTTGCTTGGGAGCAGATTTCTTTGGAGAGTTGGACTCTCTCTCCTGCTTATCACCATTCTTCTCTGGTGACTTCTCTCTCTTCCTCTCATCCACCTGTGCTTCATTCTTTTTGTTAGGACAGCAGCTAGCTACATGTCCTTTGGTGTGACATTTGAAGCACGATCTCTTTTTCGAAAACTTCTTATTGGAAGTCTTTGAACTGGATTCAGATTTCTTTGTCTGACAACTTGATTTCACATTATTGCTTGACCCAACCTGATTCCCGTCAATAACTTCGTCAACTTTTTGCTTACCTTTCTTCAAAGGACAACAACTCGCCACGTGCCCTTTGTTGTGACATTTAAAACAGGATATTTTCTCTTTGTTTGATCCCTTTTTAAATGTGTTGGCCTTTTTGTCTTTAGTATACTCATCCACTTTATGAGGTGTACTGTTAGACCCAACAGATTCTTTCAAGGAAACTGGACTACTTGGCAAGTCCACAGCTATCGGATCCACTACATGTGCAGTGGTTACAAAATCAGTTAGCTCATCTTCAGTTGGCAAAAATGAGTAGTCTGCATTTTCAGAAGGTGAAGCTTTAGTAAACCCCACCCCTGTTTTATCATTACTCCTTTTTAAACCTTTTTGAATTTGAGTTATGACTAACGAAGAATTCCCAAAATTATGTAACTTCCCCTGAAGTTCTACAATTTTGGCTTGTGCATCAGCCAATTCTGTGCACTTTTCTGAAAGCTCGTTAGTCTTTTCTTTCACAGTTTCACGAGCCAAATCAATGACCTGTAACAGTTCATTGACTTTGCTTGTTAAACTGCTAATTTCCTGTTCATTTGATTTTAGTTTTTCTAAACAGTTTGACTCTCTTTTAATCAAAAGAACATTTAACTCTTTTCGGTTTTCCAAATCAGCTAACAGAATGTTGTTTTGCTCCGATAGTCTGTCAACTTCACCCTGTAGTTCAGTGCAATTATGACACGTATGACCTACAGGTTCTGGTGTTACCTTCACCTCTGTTGTAAGTTCATTCACACCATTCATGCACTTTGAAACCTCTGCAGCCTTCTTCTCAACCCTCTGCTCAAGAGCTTTCTTCTTCTCTTCTTTCACAACAACTGCTTCTTCATCTAACGCACGATCTCCTACACTCTGTCTTGATGAATTCTGATAGCGTTTTCGTAAAGCTTCCCACAGATCATAAGAATTCCCATAGTGCTTGATGGTATGTTTAATTCCCTCATGCAGGGACATCTTTATCACTGCTAAAGCTTTCTTCTCAGCATCAACCATCAGTTTCTCAGATTCATCCATCTTGTCATAAGAAATCACTTTTGTCCTTCCTTCAACACGACGTGTAGGAGCCATGTATCCATCTATAATACAATACCACATTCTGGTATCTTCGCTCTTCACAACCAATTCAAACTCCTCCTTCCAGACAGCATATTCGTTAACATTTGTAAGCTTTGGCCACTTCTCGACATTGTCCACTTTAATCATCTTTAAACACGTTTTACTGTAACCGTACTGATAAAACCGTACAAAATTTCTCCGAAAATTGTTTTTACCAAATTACACCGTTAGAATCGTCTCGAAAAGACGAATCCAATGATATATAATGTCAAAAACCGAATTCGGGATTTACCAAATTACACTGAAATTTTTCCGACGCTTGCCAACGAAAATTCCACCCCTCAAATTCTCTAGTAAATTCGCTGGTTATCCACTTAATTTCGCTGGTTATGCTGCTTAATTCGCTGATCAGTTTAAATTTGCTGGTTATTTCGCTGAAAAGGCTAAATTCGCTGGTCTACTTTCGCTGGTCAAATTCGCTGCTTAATTTCGCAGAAACCGTGATAATTTCGCTGTGGAAAATTATTACGATTACCAAAGTCGCCTTTGGATTTTAAATTCGCTTATCAGTTAATTTCGCTGGGACAGATCAACGCAATAGTTAAATTCGCCAGAGTATTTCGCTGGTCAGTTAAATTCTCTGGTTTCTCAGCAAATTTAACTATCTTGTTCAACAAGCAGCTAATTTCGCCAATCAGTTAATTTCGCAGATCTGCAAATTTTGGAAGGTTAATCTTTTCGAAATTCTGATTATTCTCCAACACAATTCTGCAAAATCAAACAAGCAAATTAGTCAACTTTTGATGAAAATTTTTATGAAATTTATGAAGAACACGAAGAACAGTCTTCGAATCTTCAAGAAATTCAGCCAAAATTCTTCAAAACTATCAGCCAAAAACAGTCCTGCAAACCCTAAAACCTGCAAAACAGCAATCAAACAACCCAGAATATCAAAACAGCCAAAAAAAATTTCGAAAATCTGTATCAAACCAAGAAAAATTTCGAAAATTTATAAACCCTAATTTTCAGGTTTATCAAAAATTTCGAAATCACTCCCTGTTTCTGCAGCAAACAATTCTGAACCGAGCAACCAAGAGCCTAAGGCTCTGATACCAATTGTAGGTCCCCTTGATGTTATGGATCTTCACAGAATCGTTTATCTAACCTAGAGTGCGGAATCCTCTAGATCAGATTGTAGCAGAAAACGTGTAGGAAACAGAAACAACAATTCAATCAAACCAGGTTTTATTGATTATCTATCAAGATTGATTACAATCAATCAAACCCTAAACACAAACCCTAATTTCGTCCAAGCAAGCTCTCACGAAATTATGTCTCTCTCAAACTCTGTTTTGGCTGATTAACTGATTAACTGATCAACCTAAACCCTAAAGCCTAACCTTGTTTATATAACACAAGGTTTACTATTTGGACTAGGGTTTCCTACATGGGCAAAGCCCAATTCGTTCCCCCTTGACCCAAATGGGTTTAGTTTAGCCCAAACTCTATAATCTCACTAATACAAAGCTAAACTCGCTAACTGTTTATCGTTTAACTAATTACAAGATATCCAAAGACCAAATCTAAGCTGTTGTCACAAATATGCACCAACATAAGGCATGAGGCTGGTAGGATTGACAGAATCAAGAACGATCCTACAAAGAAAAAGAATGCTCCAAACTGGAGCAAATTCAAAAAGCTCATTGCTGACCTCACTGCTGAGTACAAAAGAAAGAAAAAGGAGCTGGTGGATGCAAAAATGGATACTGCTGAAGCCATATCAAAATGGTCCAGGCAGCAGACTGATGAAAACCTCAGAACATTGTTCAAATCAGCAGACAATCCTACTCTTGTGATAAACCAGGAAGAAGGTAAACAGCTAAGAGGTCAAAGAAAAGGAAGCAGAGTACTTCAAGGACACCATCATGAAAATGGGTCTAAAAGAAGACAGCTCAACAAAGCTTCAAAACCTTGTTAAGAAGGTATTAAACAAATATGCATCACCAAACACTGTAACAGACATATCAGAAATTGAAAGGCAAGAGCAAATTGAAAAAGAAACTGCAGAAGACATAACTGCAGCAAACAAAGTCATTGAAGAAGCCTTCAAAAGAATGTCTGAAAGTCTGCAAGTGTTCACAAGGCCATCATCTCCAAACTCATCAAAGAATAAATCTCTCCTAAGAAACCCATTTGGTTTAAAAATACTAAAGTAGATGTCTGATCAAAAGACCCACGTATTGACTCTTGTCAGAACCAATGGTGAAGTGAAGTACATATCAAGGAAAGAAGCACTTGGCCTAAGTGTTGAAGATTTGCAGCATCTCCTTGAACTTACACTGTGTAGGGATGAAGATGACCAGAGTGTCAAGGAATTTGAAGCTGAATTTAAGGAACAAGCTAAGGAACTCTTGATGAGGAATAAAGGTCCTGAATAATGAAGGGTTTTGGCATTATCTGTTCTAGGGGGAGATTGTTGGGATTGAATCCTACCAAAGGAACAGATAATGTAAAGCCAAAACCGGATCACATCAGTGGACTAACAATAAGCAGCAGTTTACACCTTGCTTTCCCCTTGAATGTGGCTCAAACATCTGATATGCTCCAAAAGTACTGCTTCTATAAACATCTGCTGACCTACAACTGCTGATTCAACACAAGGACTGATGAAGACTAAAAGCTCTACTGCTCAATCTACTGCCTTGGTTCAAGCACTGCTGATCATGACAAGTACTGCTGGGTTCACAGCAGTGGAAGGATGTAGCAGTTTATGTTTATCTCATGTAATACAATGTAATATCAGTAGTTAGCAAAGCAGTAGCTGTATAGATCAGTAGATAGAGTTTGTTAGGTTGTTAGATGTCACTTTCATGGTGACGTCAGCTGAGATGCGTCAGTGGATTGGATTGCCTATAAATGAAACAGTGCTCTGTACTGTTACATTTGATTGACTGAGTGGATTCTTCTTCTTCTTCAGTCCAATCCTTTCATCTTGTGCAACCAACCTTAGGGTATCAGACTGAGGGGGAGCATAGTATTGTAAGCATGCTTGTAATCTTTTGATTTTCATTGTAATCATTCGACTCAAAGTAAAACAAGTGTTTAAACATACTATTCTCTTCTATGTTTGTGTTTACAATGTTTGTATCCATTTCCGCTGCACTTTTCACTGTTTAATATTCTCTGATTGATCAAAATATACAAACAAACACAATCATAGGAGCCTCCGATTCTAACACTTATTCGTATTCAAATAGCAAATGTTAAACATCCACTATTGATTTTTTAATGAACAACATAATTGTTGGGGACTGAGCTCAAATTTTCTCATTAGATAGATGATTTATTTCTTTTAATAAAAGATATGCCACAAATAGGGATGAGCTCGGTACCAACCGGTGCCAAAAATTCCAAAAAATGGGTATGGGTACCGAAAATACCCGGTACGGTCAGTACCAGTGCAGACCGGTTTTTAAGGTAAAAAGCGGTACCGATAACGCTTAATGTCGGTACACTAAAAATCAAATCGGTTCGGGAAATTTGAAACCGGTACTTGGTGCCATTTGCTCATTCCCATGCCACAACACATTTTACTATTGTCAATTCATTTGTTTTTCACTGTCATTTTACCATTTACAAATAATTGATAGATCATTTTGCCAAGAAAATGTATTGTTTTGAACATTTATCATGTCTAATTGTATAGGTTGATAAGGTAGAAGTGACCCGGGAAGCAATAGTTATTGGCGATGGTGATGACAACGATGGATGGGCACCAAAATTGGAGGTGGAGGATAACTACAATGCACATCTTTGATTTTTGTGTTTTTATGTATTAGAAGTTAATATGTGTTTGTAGAGGATTTGAATTTTTTTTTATATATTATGTGCATTTGACATAGCATGACATGTGTTCGATGCAACAAGAGAGATGCTTTCGATATGGGCTATATGGTACATAACGCTTGGACCGATTGCAGGTGAGACGATGTTAGAGATGACATGATTGAAGGAAGAGGCTAAAACGCCGGTTGAGGTAAATACAATTTGCTATTTTGGTTAAACTTGTGAAACATTGTATGGTATAATTGTGAATTGAAGTTTATTCCGGTTGTGCAGCAACAACTTGCAGCAGAGAGAAGGTGCATAAACAGCAGAGTGAGACCTTGAAAGCGAACTACAAGTATGAGCTGATTGATGGTGCACAAGACGATGGGATGGTGAAGTGTTTTGCTAGCCATTATGGGAAATAAAAACTTGACGACGACTATTCTGATGCTTCTAAGCTTCTTGACATATGTAACTTCATAGTTTAAGTGAAAGTGATGCTTAAGAAAAAAAATAGGTCGTTTATATTTGTGTAATGCCATTAATTTCTGTTTTGGTAGATTTATATTGGCTGTAGATTGGAGGGTGCTAGCATCTTCAGGTTATCCTCTTTTGTTTTCACTTTAAACTTCAGGTCGCTTGAACTTATGTTCATTTTTTTTTGCAGACATCAAAGTAACTCAAATTGCAAGCCTAACAACTAAAACTTTAGGTACGACTTATTTTTTCATCGCTTTTTGTTACATTACCACGTATCCTTTTCATCCTTTTATATTTTTGTCTTAAACCTTAAACCCATTTCTTAATGTTTATGTAACTTATTATATAGGTTTTAATACTTCTTACTTTTCTATTTTTTTCATTATTCAATTCTAGAAGAAACATTTACGGAGGTAAGGAAATGATGTTGTGTGTTCATTGGTTTCTTACTTTTCTATTTTGTAGCATGCAGAGCAATGTAACAAGATTATGTAGCAAAGGTATATGTGCAAATTTAATTTTATGATGTTGTGTGTTCATTGGTTTATTCTTTTAGATTATGAGATATATTATACTTTGTTATGTACTCAATAAGATAAGTTATTCACCTATTCATGCTTAATTATAAAACTTAAGTAATACAAGTGTAGTTACTGTTGTTAGTAGCATTCATAAACAATTTGTCCAACTTCTTTTTATAGATATTAGTAGTTTTGTTTTTTATTGTGGGACCAAGTCTAATACAAGTACATATTTTAGTTTGTGACTTGAATTGAAAATCACCGTACACATTTCATGAATCTTATTAATTTAGATCACATTAGATAGTGTTTCTTGAATATCACAAGTTAATAAACCCTTTTCTTTCTGACTACACTATGTTTTGGTTTATTAAACCTAAATGTCCAAGAAATCTAAATAATAAATATAACATCTGGATATGTAATTTCTACTTCTAATTATATGGTTATTTTGGGGTCTTGATTCATCAATGCTGCAACAAATTTGAATAATTTATTTGTTTATTTATTTGTTTTTCTTGAAATAATCATATTTAAGTTTTTTTTTGTTCATCGTATCTTAGTGTAGTTGGCTCCTTATATTATTCTAAACTTAACTGCTAAGTGCATCGAGTGTTCAGCAGAGATTACTATGAAGACATGCCCTCGAAATTCAGAGTATGTTAAGCGGGTCGAGTGGTTATTTTTCTTATCTCACTTATGAAGGTGTAACATGATATACTTGAAGCCATTTGAAAGCATTGTGCTTTGGAGTAGAATGTCGAGTTAACTTCTGAAGTTGGAGACTTTACTTGATGATAGCGTGGGGCAAAATGTCGAGTTGGAATTTGAAAGGAGTGGCACGTCTTTGACTGTTCAGTTGGTGGTGAGTGACCGACCTTTACATCCAGGTTATATGCTTTACATTTATCATGTGTTCTTTGTTTCAGGCTGAAGACTTACACTCAATAACTCTTTCGGAGTTAGGAGTGGCACGTCTTTGTGATGTACATTTTAGAGGTGAGATTTTTAACCTGTATACCTACAAAAGTGTTGACTTAAGTTACGTTGTATGTCTAATTAGTTTAACGGTTTTAGGTAAAAGCTTTAACTGAATAGGAAGCCACTTGAAAGTCTCTATAAGAGTACACCTAGCTGAGTAGCCGTAGAATAATCATTTTTGTTACTTGAACAATTTGATAAACTTATCTCTATTTTTTATTGCCAGCAAAATTCATCAGATATTAAAGATATTAACGGTACATTGTGAATTTATAGGCAAGTGGTAAGCGATATGGTGGGTTTACTTTATAAAATTTATATTTTTCAATTTGTTGTTATGATCTTTTTTTTGTTCATCGTATCTTAGTGTAGTTGGCTCCTTATATTATTCTAAACTTAACTGCTAAGTGCATCGAGTGTTCAGCAGAGATTACTATGAAGACATGCCCTCGAAATTCAGAGTATGTTAAGCGGGTCGAGTGGTTATTTTTCTTATCTCACTTATGAAGGTGTAACATGATATACTTGAAGCCATTGTAAAGCATTGTGCTTTGGAGTAGAATGTCGAGTTAGCATATGAAGTTGGAGACTTTACTTGATAATAGCGTGGGGCAAAATGTCGAGTTGGAATTTGAAAGGAGTGGCACGTCTTTGACCGTTCAGTTTGTGGTGAGTGACCGACCTTTACATCCAGGTTATATGCTTTACATTTATCATGTGTTCTTTGT
The DNA here is from genome assembly GCF_002127325.2 of Helianthus annuus. Taxonomy (NCBI): domain Eukaryota; kingdom Viridiplantae; phylum Streptophyta; class Magnoliopsida; order Asterales; family Asteraceae; genus Helianthus; species Helianthus annuus. The sequence goes on along the minus strand of NC_035444.2, from coordinate 88,167,921 downwards.
TTCAGGCTGAAGACTTACACTCAATAACTCTTTCGGAGTTAGGAGTGGCACGTCTTTGTGATGTACATTTTAGAGGTGAGATTTTTAACCTGTATACCTACAAAAGTGTTGGCTTAAGTTACGTTGTATGTCTAATTAGTTTAACGGTTTTAGGTAAAAGCTTTAATTGAATAGGAAACCACTTGAAAGTCTCTATAAGAGTACACCTAGCTGAGTAGCCGTAGAATAATCATTTTTGTTACTTGAACGATTTGATAAACTTATCTCTATTTTTTATTGCCAGCAAAATTCATCAGATATTAAAGATATTAACGGTACATTGTCAATTCATAGGCAAGTGGTAAGTGATATGGTGGGTTTACTTTATAAAATTTATATTTTTCAATTTGTTGTTATGATCCGTGTGTTGGGCGATTTTTGGCAGCGGAGCCGCCAGTGAAGGCGGCTGACCATACGGGACAGAACTATATTAGGTTTGGTTCCGACTCTTTAGCCGTGTTTATTTGATTATACGTCAAGCCGATCTCTTTGAAGAGCGGTGTTTAATCAATTGCATTGACAAATTATATTTTTGGTTGCATTAAAACATTAATAGTATAGTTTCGACTCAGTTTTTTTAATCTGTCTTTTGATCGTTTCCTTATCTAGCCTTAGGAGGACATGCTAAAGAATGCAAATAATCAAGGAACAACCATCCTCCATAATCTGAAGGTAGATTATACTTTGGGAGATTTCGAGGTAAATAAAAATATTCATTTTGTAGAATATTTCCAAGTTTTGTATTTAGTTATAACAAAGTTATGCCATAATGCAATAAAATACTAACAAAAAAAAAATGAAAGATATCCTCTAAGGTGGATCTTTTATAGTGGTTATTTGCTATGTTTTAATTTTCTTGATTTTGGTCAATTAAAGGTGCTAACATCAGTTAGCATGAATTCTTGGACCCTTTGTGATCTTTTAAAGTGATTATTTGCTATGTTTTAATTTTCTTGCTTTTTGTCAATTAAAGATGCTAACATCAGTTAGCATTAAACGTTTTGTAGGTAATTTTATGGAGCTACACATATTGATGGTTGTTTAGGGGAGTTAACGGGCTCTCATATTCATCGCTTTTCATTGAGGTAAGTTGATTTCTTATATCATTTCATATCATTTTTGTTGGGCTGGGTAAAAGATCAAGATGGGTTGAGTCAGGTTCGTGACCTATTCAATCCAGTTGACCCGTTATAATATATATTTGCATTAAAGGCATCATGCAAGCTGGTTGGATGATCTTCTTTTTTCAAATAATTTGACCCGTTATAATTAGTTTTCCAGTTGAGGATAACCATAATGTAGTGACTATGTAGAAAGCATATTGTTATCATTCTAAAGTTTTGTTTGGTGCTTTAATATTTGGTGCAGAAGGTATCTATCCGGCGACCCTTAGACGTGAAGCCCAACTTTTGAAAGGTCTAGAACAAAAATGATGATCTACATTGGCTTCAATGCCGATAGATATTATATGTTTATGCATTTTCGGTTTTCCTAGAGCTTTCTACTTTGATTCACGATTTATTTTGTAAATGAAATCACTTGAAGTTTCGACCAATTGTTTAGTTTTTGCCATGAAATATGGGGACTTGGGATTAAATCACATTGAATGTTTATTTGCTGGTAGGTATTGCTGGGTTTGGTGGTAAGTGCAGGTTATTGGACTTGGGTTTGACTTGGATGATGGCTAGAAGCTTGAAGTTTGTTGCTGATGTGTATGAAAGCTAATATAGTTTTGAAGATTGATGTCTTTTTGTTTGAACTGTATTTTGTCTTAATATTGGTTGTTTTCATTTGTTTTTTGTTTGAATTTTGAATACGTTTTATGTTTGTAATACTTGGGTTGTGTGTGGTCGTGAGTAGAGTTAGAAGTAGTAATTGTTATTGGTTAGAGTGGTTGGGGTAGGGGTTTGTTAAAACCCGTTCTGTAAGGCCTTAGGCATTTTTGAGGTTGGTGTTCTTGGGGTATGTCTCGGAAGACTCAATGCTCTTTAGGTGTAACTATTATTTTTTAATTTTATTAATAAAGTTTTGACGGGGTGTCGTCCCTGTTTAGAAAACCAAAAGATTGAATTAATTACCTTAGTTGCATGCCTAATTTGAGGTTTTCTTTGTAAATAGACTTCCTTGATTTTTTTATGGTATAGGATGAGTCGGGTTGGGTTGACACGTAAACACAACTCCGATCATCGGATGTTGCAACTAGATACAATGTTGGGGCCTTTTTGTTTATACTATTAGGGGAATCATTGCTTATGTAATGTGGAAGGCCTTCATCACTAATTTGAGGTTGGATCATTATTTATTTTATATCCAAGGTAAAATTATGTTTACGATCAATATACATAACTTCAGGATGTCAAAGAGAAGCACTCAGTTACTCTCTTATAGCTCAATATCATCATGATGTAATAAAGTATTTACGTATTAAAGTATAATTTTTTTTTGTTTTTTAGCCACCCGTGTATTACACGGGGACTTAGACTAGTTATAATTATAAATCTTAATCTTGTTGGTGCACGAATGTCTAAAGCCTGCGTCTTAGTCTTAGTTGATCATTGTATAGGGTCTAGATGGGTTAATTATGTATTGTATAGGGGTTGAATATGTAAATGTTGAGTTTTGATGTTAAGGTTTCGCTTTTATGGACATGTGTCACATGAGCGAAACCCCAAGCTTAAGGTTTCGCTCATATGGACATGTCACATAAGCGAAACTCCATCCCCTATAAATACCCAAGTCGTTTTCTCATTTTGTACGTTCATGTCTCCCGTGTAGCCGAACTGCTGCCCGTGTATTTTGTGAAGATTGAATGAGAAAACTATTTTAAAGTGAATTCCTTCTGTTTCTACACCTTTCTGCTTTGATTCATGCCGATTTTGTATTTCCGCTGCATTTTCGGTAGTTGCAAGCTCGAATTGACTCAATTGACTGTCAAATACGGTCCTACAATTGGTATCAGAGCCAGTTGTGAGCTAGTTGACCCGAATCAAAGCCTTTTTCTAGCACTTTTTGAGTTTCAGACCTTTCCGACGGACAAAATGGACTGAGATTTGGACATTTAGTGTAAAACTGGTTAATAACAAACCCTTGAGATTTTCAGACCTAAAATCAGCTTAAAAGTGACCTAAAATGGCTCGTGAACAGGTTTCGCTCATACGGTATTTGAGTGGTTTCGCTCATACGGCATAAGCAAAACCAGGGGTTTCGCTCATAGGGTCGCTCATAGTGTCATTTTCAGGGGTTTCGCTCGTGCAGTTTCGCTCATAGTGACATTTTTGGAGGTTTCGCTCCTGAGGTTTCGCTCATAGTGACATTTCAGGGGTTTCGCTCATAAGGTTTCGCTCCAAGTGTCAGTGTTGAGGTTTCGCTCGAGTGGTTTCGCTTATTAGTCCATTAAGTGGTTTCGCTCTTTTGGACATTACCTATTTCGCTTTTGTGAACACTAAGTGGTTTCACTCATAAGTACACCTAGAATCTGATTTCGCTTATACGACCAGTTTTTGTGTGAAAATCATGTTTTGAGCGTTTAGTCCATTTCGTACGTGATCAAGTGTTGGAAACTCAGTTTGTGTTAAAAATTTTTGATAAAAACAACCTGTTATTCAAAAAGTTAAACATTTTTGGAAATTTGTCACTAAAATGGAACATCAAGATTTTTATAACTTGTTTGCGGGAAGTCGTTTGACGGCTACACAAAGTCTGGCGAGTATAGTTCAGAACGTTAACATGGAGAATGAATTGGGGACAATGCAAAAGCCTCCGAAGCTTATGAGTTTGGATGAATATGCAGGTTGGTCCGGCCGTTTCAAAAACTGGGTGCAAGCCAATCACTTCGAGTGTTGGATGAAAATAGAGGCTAAGTATGTACCACCAATTAACGGTATGGGATTAGAAAAGGGCATCGGGAGTTTGACAGAATCTGAACAGATTGACTTCAAGGCTAAAAAGAAGATGGTGAGCATTCTGCAACAGGCCATCAAGGAAGATATTCTCGTTTTACTACAACATGAAGACAATTCTCAGTCGATGTGCCAAGCGTTGAAGCTGAAATTCCAAGGCAGCGTTTCAATGATTAAGAGCAAGAAGGCCTTAATCAAAAAGGAATTTGATATTTTCACTGGTATTAAAGGCGAGACAACAAAGCAGTTAATCGAACGATACTGTCATCTAGTGGTTGAAATGAAGCGTTTGGAAATCACCAAGACGAATGAAGAGTGGATTGATAAACTGTGTGATGCTCTTCCGTATGATGAGTGGGGAACGTATCTAATGATGTTGAAGAATAATTTTGATTTTGTGAACCTCAACCTCAGCTCATTCATCGAGAAGATTGAAGCCCACGAGTTGGAATTGCTAAAAATCAAGAAAATGAACTCAGCAAGTGTGCAGCAGGATGTATCGTTGTATTATAAAGGCAACCCTACAGTTTCAACCAATCAAAGCCCAAAAATACATACAGGTTTCAGTGCTGATAACACTTCAAGTGTTTCTTCAAACACTCCGCAATCAGGCAATTCTTCAGCATTCGCGAACTTTGAACCAAATGCCAAAGCTCAGGAACAACCTTCACCTCAAAGCTCAACAGGATCAGATCCTCAGGCGTACATTTCTGGGGTTCAGTGCAACATTGCGGTAAACATAAAGAATGGAAACGAGATAACTGAAATAGCCGCAAAACAACACATAGCAATGCTTGCTTCCGTTCTTGAGGCTTATGAGGGCTTAGTAGCAGAGAGGATCGGTAATCCTGACATGACGAAGGAGGATTACGACCAAATCGATCCCGAAGAGCTTGAACTGATCGACATCAAATGGTACATGGCGAGTTTGGTGCGTAGGGCTCAGCGTTTCATGGAAATTACAGGCCGGAACAGTCTATCAGGCCCCGATCAAAAGTTAGGGTTTGATAAGTCGAAAGTTACATGCTTTAAATGTAAAGAACGCGGTCACTTCAAACGAGAATGTCCCAATCGTGAAGTAAACAATCATTAAAACCCATTCACCAACGACTACTACAGGCAAGCGATATATCACCGACCAAACCAACAGCAAACTATTCAGAGGCCACAGATAGAGAATAAACCGGAAAAGGCACTGATCGTGAATTAAGTCGACGAGAAGGTTGCTGCAGGTGTCAGCTGGGATAAATATATCCCCGGTAGCGATGGACAGGCCATGATGGCTGAAGTTGTTGAGATTTCTGAGATGGTATCTGAACCAGAAACAGTTACTGAAGATGTTTCTGTCGTTGCTGAAGAGGTTTCTGGTGAAAATGAGGTTGATATGGAAGAAATGGCTGCTGGAGTGTATTACTACCAGTCTGAGCAGGAGGTTTTGGGAAGCTTAATGAAATCTGTATTGCCTCCTAACATTTCTGAATCTTTTGCAGGTTACTTTGAAGAACCAAGGACCGGATCTTGCCCAAGGTTTGAAGAGAAGAAAGAAGTTGTTGAAGAGTTGATAGATGTGTCGAAAGAGATGACTGGAGAAGTTTTGAAAGACATAGCTGACAAAGCACTGATGGGAAAACTCAAAGAGGTAGACTCAGAATCCGAGGAGTCAAAGTCTGTCAGTTGTGTGTCTGTCAAAAGAGAGGAATCTGGAGTTCAGGAGATCAAATCAGTCAAACTAATTGAGTCTGAGTCAAACAATGTCGGTAAAACTGTGTATGTAGAGCAGGTTGTTGAAAAGGTTGTTTCAATCCCTGAAACACCGTGCAAACAGTGTTTAGAACCATGCACGGAGTGTCTTGAAAAAGATACTAAGTATCAGGAATTCAAACACCACGCTGATATGATTAAGTTTGACCTCGGTCAAGTGAAAGAGGGGTACGATACTCTTAAAAGGTGAATCAAGATGATACAAAAAGAAAGTGTCGAAAATGACAAAGCTACAAAATTGGCTAAAGCAACATTATTTGATAAACAACAAGAAGTCAATTTTCATTTAGACACAATCGCTTCGCTTAAAAAGGAACTCGAGTTGGTTAAAATTGAAAACGATCGTATTGATAAGAAGTTAATGAGTTATGTGGCTTCGTCGTACGTTCTTGAACAAATTGTTCCCCAACAGCCACATGCTTCACCTGTCTTTAAGAGTGTTCCACCCCAATGTGGAGTCACTACACACAGAAGTATCCAGATGGGGTGGAAGCGGCTTTAAATCTCAAATTGAGATCGACAGAGGATGATTTGCCTAAGACCATAGACGTCACATTCCCCCCATCCGATACCGACAACGAATCTTAGGTTATCAAAAATGTTGTCGATCAGGTGTTGGATGAGGAGAGTGAGAAATCTGAAAAGGCTCAATCTGAGAAGGCTGTCAGTGATTCTGAAGATGAAGGGAATTTCTTAGATCGATATGTACCGAAATCGAAAAAGAGTGCGAATGACGATCCGATTATGGTGGTATACACCATGTTTGGAACAGACAAACTTTATTCCGACTTCGACTACCCGCTTCAGAATGTCAAGATCGAAAATGTTGAAAAAGTGTTTAAACCGATTGAAATGAACATTAACGAAGTTAATAACAATGAATTCTTTTCGAAACCCGAAAAATTGTTTGTTACTTCACGTCCCACAAGTTCGGAAAAGAAAGAAGGGGTTGGTAAAGGTCAAAACAAGAAAAACACCTTTAAAAACAAAGGAATCGGGTTTGAAAAGAAAACGGCTAAACAGGTGTTTAAGCCGAAAGAGAAGATCAATGAAGTTTTTGTCGCTGGTCCTAGTGTTGACGATGAGAAAGATTATAATTTCAGTCAAAAAGCTATGGACGATTTCAATGCAGCAAAGAAGTTGAAAGAAGAGTCAGTCAAATCAACTTTTTTCGAATATGACAAAAGGGTGTGTTACTGCTGCAATGAGATCGGCCACATGGCGAAACAGTGTCAGAAAGTGATCGAGAAACCTGTTGTTAAACCGGTTCAAAAACGAACTGTTTCAAAACCAAGTGTTCAAAAACAAGTTGTTTCTAAACCAACTGTTCAAAAGTCAAACATTCAAAAACCACGACCTAAATCTCCAACTGACACAAAGGGCAAAAAGCCGATGGTTTCTCCGATCCGTATTTTGAAGAGAGGCGAATTGTTGAAGTCAGAGGATAAGCCGAAATTGACTTTCGAGATTGGCGAATCCTCTAAGACTCGAAAGACTTCAGAGATTTACCCTAAGACAAAAATTTTTGAAAATCAATCTTGGGTCGCGAAATGAAACCATCTCTTGAAGTATAAAAGATGGATTCAAACATTTTTAAAGATGATGTGGTTGAGTTTGAAAATGGAGTTGATAAGTTTCTTGATGAATTTCCACCGATAACTAACAAAGTTAAAACAATTGTGAAAGAAGAGGTTCCAAATGTCACATTTGGTTTTCCGAAAACAAATGAAAAATGTGATGTTGTGTTCGGAAGTGTGTCGGAAGTAAAGAAATCATGGGTTTCATTGTTTGAATAAATTTGTTTTGATGGTTGCAGGGGCTGCCCAAGTCAATTCTATCGAAGTGGATTATGGATAGTGGCGCTTCAAGGCATATGACTGGGACGCTTGCTCTGCTCTATGATGTCAAATCCATAAACGGAAGCTATGTGGAAGGATCGTTGGTCAAGGAACGCTGTCAAATGGCGTAATCTCGTTCAACAAAGTGAATTACATAGTAGAGTTAACAAACAATTTACTCAGTATCTCACAAATCTGTGATAAAGCGTTTAGTGTACACTTTACTAAAACTGAATGTGTTGTGTTGAAACCAGGGTTTAAAATCCCTGATGAGATGGTGCTGCTGCGCGCCCCGCGGGAAAATGATCTTTATATTTTGGATATGAGCGTCGCAACGCCAACATCTCATCAGAAACAGTGTTTTGTGTCTAAAACTAAAGCGACAGAAAAAGATTCGATAATGTGGCATCGAAAGATGGGCCACATTCATGTTCGCAAAATGAACTTTTTGGTACACAATGATTTAGTTGATGGTGTTAATCTGAAGAATTTTCACTTAAATGATGATTGTGTAGTGTGCAAGAAGGGAAAGCAGACTCGAAAGTCACACCCATTGAAGATGATGAATACAATCAGGTTACCTCTTGAGAGATTGTACATGGATCTCCTCGGGCCTGTCAACGTAAAGAGCATCAGCGGAGACTTATATTGCCTGGTGGTGACTGATGACTTTACGCGATTCTCATGGGTTGTGTGCTTAGAACGAAAAGATCAAACTTTTGAGTCATTGATGTTGCTTTTCAAGAAGATGGAAACGGTGTATAAACTGCCAATCCGGAGGATTCGGAGCGACAACGGAACGGAATTCAAGAATAACAAGATGTACGAGTTCTGCAACGAGAAGGGAATTCTTCATGAATTCAGTGCGCCTTACACTCCACAGCAAAACGGCATAGCTGAACGAAAGAATCGGACCCTGATTGAAACAACACATACAATGTTAGCCGATTCCAAGCTACCAATCTTTTTCTGGAGTAAAGCAGTTTCAACAGCCTGTTACACATTGAATAGAGTTCTCACTGTCAAGAAGTATAAAAAGACTTGCTTTGAGCTACTGCACCGTTATAAGCCAAACCTTGAGTTTTTGGAGCCGTTTGGGTCTCCTTGCACTTTTATTGATGAAAACGGTAAATTTGGCGCTAAATCTAATGAGGGTTTCTTTGTAGGTTACGCAAGCCCGCTGAAGAGGGTGTTCGTACCGTGCCTGGGGAAGATGATTCAAGGCCAGCACGTGGATTGTCAGAAGCACACTCCATCGCCACAAATTCCCGGACAAAGATTCCTGTTCGACTACGATAAACTCTGGGAGTCCTTTCATCTACCGGTCGAGCCGAGTGAGGAGGAACTAGCTCTTATGTACCTGTATCAGCAAAATGCATCACAAGAACAAGTGTCTAGACCGCTAGAAGTCCCTTAACCCGCTGTGGGTACTCACAATAATGAAGCAGGACCGAGTGGAACAGCTCACGAACCACTAGAGGAACCAGCTCTATCTTTTGACGAATCTGACGACTCAGAAGCGGAACCCGCTCCGACTTTTGACGAGGATCCAACGGAAGCTGAGGATCAAACGGTTGATCTTGACATATCGAGCTTGGAATCGGAAGTGAATGTGCCTAACAATGCTATACCACGGACGTTGTCTTATCATCCCTCAGAACAAATTATTGGCGACCTACAAAGTGGTGTCAAAACCCGACATCAAATAGATCGAGCTCTTACATGTTTATATTCATCTATTGCTGATATGCAAAAAGAAGTCTCATTAAAATGTTTTATTTCGCAGATAGAGCCCAGAACTTACAAAGAGGCATTGACCGAGGATAGTTGGGTGAATGCAATGCAGGAGGAGCTGCAACAGTTAGAAAAGCTGGGCGTCTGGAGACTTGTCGATTTGCCAAAGAATCAAAAGCTAATCAAGACGAAATGGGTTTTTAAGGGCAAACGTGATGACAGAGGTGTCGTGGTGAGAAACAAAGCGCGACTTGTGGTTCAAGGCTTCAGTCAACAGGAAGGAATAGATTATGATGAAGTTTACGCGCAGGTTGCCAGACTTGAGGCAATTCGGATCTTTCTAGCCTTCGCGTCATGGAAAGATTTTAAAGTATGTCAACTTGACGTCAAATCTGCCTTCCTTTATGGAACAATCAGAGAAGAAGTGTATGTGGGGCAACCGCCGGGGTTCACAGACCCACTACACAAAAACAAGGTGTATATACTGGACAAAGCGCTGTACGGAGTTCACCAGGCCCCGAGAGCCTGGTACGAGACGCTTTCGACATACTTGCTGGACAACGGGTTCACAAGAGGGACTGTAGACAACACTCTGTTCACCAAGGAAGAAGCAGGCCACTTGTTGATCGTGCAGATATATGTTGACGATATCATCTTTGGATCCACCAACGACGACCTGTGCAAAGAATTCGAAAAGGTGATGAAGAAAAAGTTCGAGATGAGCTCAATGGGGGAGATAAAGTTCTTCCTCGGGCTGCAGGTGGAACAAATGCCCGACGGAATCTTCATTCACCAAACGAAGTATGTGAAGGACGTGCTCGACAAGTTTGACATGACAGATTGCAGTCCTGCATCCACCCCCCTCGCGCAGAATCATGGAATTTGTCCCGACGAGAATGGAGTGAAGATGGACGAGACATTGTACCAATCTATCATTGGCTCTCTGATGTATCTCACGACTTCCCGTCCAGAAATCATGTACCCGACGTGTCTCTGCGCCAGATATCAGTCAAATCCAAAGCAGTCACACCTGACCATAGTGAAACGTATTTACGGTATTTGAAGGGTTGCCCAAGCATCGGCTTGTGGTACCCTCGATCGGGTGACTTTACTTTATCTGGTTTTGCTGATTCTGACTTTGGAAGCTGCAAGCAAAACGCAAGTCCACCACTGCTGGGTGTCAGTTCTTCGGAACTCGACTCGTCACCTGGCAGTGTAAGAAACAAACCGCAGTAGCGCTCTCTACATACGAGGCTGAATACGTTTCAGCCTCAAGCTGTTGCTCGCAGATCCTTTGGATCCAACAGCAGATGCGAGACTTCGGTTCGCAGTTCTTAGATACTCCTATCTACGTGGACAATGAAGCAGCTATCAATATAACCAAAAATCCGGTTCACCATTCAAAAACTAAACACATTGAGATCTGTCACAACTTTATCCGTGATTGTCACGAGAAAAAGTTAATTCGGATTGAACACTTGCACACCGATGAACAGAAAGCGGATTTCTATACTAAACCTTTTGATAAAAAGAGATTTTATTATCTTTTAAGGTTAAACAGGATGAAAAATCTGCAATCTGGGAGGGTTATTGAGTGTGAAGCCGATTTGGGCGACGATCTGACGTGAACCTTTGTCGTGTTGTCAATTTTGTTTGTACAGTTTATTTTCTGCTTTTAGATAAAAACAAAAACACAAAAATATGTTTTAGTTTTAGGGGGAGAAAATCGCAGAAAAATACAAAAACATGATAAAATTCAAAAATCCAAAAACATTAAAAAATTCAAAAAGAGTTATGTAGAATAGGGGAAATGATAGTACGTCAGCTAGAGGGACACAGTATGCTAAAGAATTGTAATGAATAAAATGCAATTAAGCAGTGTCGTTAAAGATGTGCCGGTAGGTTTTCGCAAAATCAGTAGATCAGTTTGGGATATAAACATAAAATTCACTTGCGTCTACGTGGGGAACACCTCCAGGATATATAGGTAACCCCTGAAATCCTGTTTGAAGGGTCCCGTATTCTGAGATATTAGGTCCTTATGCTCAGTGATATCTGGGGTATTATCCCGGGACTTCTGCTGTATGGAAGTACTGACCTAGTCCCCGGATAATACTTTCTGCAAAAAGCTTTGAAATATAAGCCCGCCCTCAGCATGCTGATGAAACAATAAAATTGATAGTCGCTGCTGTTGAAAACAAAAGATCTTCTAAAGGGGACACACCTTTAACTCGAAGCCGTCATCTCTCTGCGTATACGGAAGTATCGACCTGAGCTCTCACGGCCCTCGCACCTACCCCTGAACATATATCAGCTCTGGTATAGTCACCTGTAAGACTGAATACTGGGATCTGGATACAGGAGTATATACTGAGGTGGGACACATGTAGATGTTTAAGTCCTAAAACACTAATTCTGTATCCCGAACAGGTTGAAAGTTTTGTGAGAATTTAAGAGGATCAGTATATCGGTAATCTACGCGAATTGTTTAATGCTTAAAATGAAATATCAGCTTAACGGTGCTTGTGTGTACAGTTTTTCAGTTTATCCAGTTTAAAATCCAAAAAGATTTTATTTTCTCATTTTATTTTCGACAACCGACATTGGGAATCGGAAGTTCAAAGCTTAGTGCAGATCATGTCAGTGCTTGATGAGGGCTGGGTAAGCTGGAAATGCAAAACAGTGATTGGAACAGTGTTTGACATACTGAAATGTGTTTGAAAGTTCAAAATGTTCAAAAGTTCATTCATTTGAACTATTTTCAGAATAAAATAACTGCGTACTTCATAATTCGGTCAACCAAGGTCATTAACTTGGACTTGGTGGGCCAAGCAGTTGACCAAGGTCATTAACTTGGACTTGGTCAACTGGGTGTGACGATGGTTAATCTGAAAAGTGTTAAAAAGTTAAATTTTTGAAAACAAATTCATGGTTTCGCTCATGTGTCACCTAAAAGTGGTTTCGCTTTTATGTCACCATAGAAGAGGTTTCGCTTATAGCTGCATCATGTGGTTTCGCTTATAGATTCAATTGGGGTTCCGCTTATTTGTCATTGATCGTAGGAGCGAAGCCTGTCCAACTATATAAGACAGTGAGTTCCGCTCATACGTCATTTTTCACCTTTCGCTCATAAGTCACTCTCTTCTCCGGCGACTAAAGCGAAACCCTAAAACATCAGTATTCAGGCGAAGTGCTGCCCAATTTTTCACAGATCTTGTTGATTGTTATAATAACCAATCATGGGCAAGGTAGTTTGAGGCCTAATTTGTTCAATATCATGCTTTTTTGAACTGTCGGCGATAACTGATGAACATAAACTTAGATCTAGGTCTTTATCAGTTGAACTGAAACTTGAAAACAATCATGTGTTGTCGTTTGAGTGTATAGATAATAGATGTGTGTTTGATTGTTATAAATTTGATTATTGATGATGTTTATCGAGTCACAGGGTATTCAATCTTAGATCTAGGGTTCTAGTGATGTAAAAAATGAAATCAAAACAAACCCCAAGTGTCGGATTTGTCATGTTAACCGATTAGTGTTGTCAATTTTAAGATTTGGTGAGTTTTGAAAGTTTGATAGAGATTTCGCTCAAACGGTCATGTTCAACGGTTCCGCTTATCTGTGCATAGTGAGGTTTCGCTCTTATGAACAATTTGTGGTTTCGCTCATAAGTGCAAAATTAGTGATTCCGCTCATAAGAACATCTAGTGATTTCGCTCATGGGTGTTCTCCTGTGGTTTCGCTCTTAGGGGTGTTTGTGGTTCCGCTCTTATGTACTTCAGTGGGTTTCGCTCTTTAGGTCATATAGTGTTATATCGCTTTAATGTCACAACTTATGATTTCGTTCTTAGTGAATAAGTGGTTTCGCTTTTAGGGTATCATGTGTGATCACTTGTAAATTTTTGAAATTTTTCTAAGTGTCTGATTAAGTGTATGTTTTGTTGAATTGTAGGGATCTAGTGTTGTCTTTGATCCTCTTCACAATAGTTGTTGTGATTTGGACATTCAGAAAAACACTGAGCTGCCCAAGTTTAGTAGCATACTGGAATTCATGGGTCGTATTCCCATTCAGAAGGCGTTGACTAATCAAAGACCACTGTACAAATCTCACATAGAACGCTTCTGGAACAATGCCAGCTACGATGCGCAGAACAAAGTAATTTCTTCAGTTGTTGAGGTGCATGGAAAGGAGGGAAAGATTCTAGTCACTGAAGATCTTATTCGTGAAGTTGTTAACTTTCCGGACGAAGCAGATTCACCAACGAGATTTCCAGAAAGAATGGTGAAAGGGTGCATGTTAAGAATGGGTTATCAAGGAGCTCTGAATACTGGGAACTATTTGAAGTCAAAGTTTACAAAGCCATACAAGTTCCTGATTCACTGTGTATTGATGTCTTTGAGCCATACGAAAGGAGGTTATGATGCGATGAGAGATTATCAAATGAATATGGTTACGGCGTTAGTGTTGAACAAAAAGTACAATTTCTCACACATTGTATTCCATTACATGGCTGAGAATATCAAGACAGATAGCAGAAGTTGGATGTATCCGAGGTTCGTTCAGATGATGATTGATCACGCTTATCCAGAAATTGACAGAAACATAAAAGATGACTTGTTGATACAATCACACATGAGCAATGATACGCTTAAGCAGATTGTAAAATACCACCCGAATCATCCAGAACCGAAAGTTAGTGTTGAATTCTTTGGGGCTATAAAAGATGCTAACTACGCTGATCCAGATCCAGTTGATCATCAGAACTGGAGAAATGAAGCTGAAATGAAAGAGGCAGCATATGCTGAAGAGTTGAAAGTTCTTGAAGATTTCAAAAACATAAAGAATGAGTGGTATGTGAAATAAACTGGGAGAAGACGCAGAAAGGCAACTCCTATTGTTAAACAGGCTGAGGGATATTCTTCACAACCAAAGAAGAAGCAAAAGAAAGCTGCAAAACGACTTTGGTCGATGAACCTGAAGAAGATGAACAGGTGGTTACTGTGGAAAAGGAAACAGTAGTAGCTGCAGAAGATGATCCATTTAATGTTGATGATCTGTTTGATACTGATGTCTTAGAGACATGGCCAACAGTGGTTGCTGATGTTGATAAAGTTGTTAATGTTGAAGCACAAAAAGAGAAAGAAAAAGTTGTTGATGATATTGAGGGAGATGATGTCGATAAAGATACCACAAGCTCCTCAAGTTCTTCAGATGAAGAGGTAGTAGATGAAACCGAACGTCGAAAAAGAATTCAAGAGGAGATAGAAAAAGAGAAACAACTGAGGAAAAGAAAGAGACAAGAGAAGGATGATGATGCTGCTTACGTTCCTTCACCGGAACATGTCTCTAAATCGCAATCTCCTCCAGGTGGCAGAAAGAAAGCTGGAGCTCGTAAGAAAGTGGTTTCTCCAAAGATTCGCAAGGTTACTCCAAAAATCAAAATGCCGAAGATTGTGCTAAAGAAAAAGTCAACAAAGGAAACCAAGAAACCACCTACATCACCACATGAACCAACACCACCACAATCACCAATCCAATCGCCACCCCGACAACCTACACCACCACAACAATCCTCACCACCTAAACAACCAACACCTCCAAGACAACCATCACCACTACATCATTCACCTCCACAACAACAAACCCTTTTCACCTCGCAAGAACTCTTTCAGACCCCTCCACTCACCCAAATGCAACATGGTTCTTCTAGCAAAGGTCTTTATACTCCACATGTTGATCTTGAAGATATCGGAGACTTCGGGTTTGCGAACAATGAACAAGTGTTGAAGTTGGAGAAAAGAATGGATGAAGTGTTAGTGGAGAACAAGAAATTAGTCGCTGAAAGTAAGAAGGTGTCTGATCGATAGAAAATACTAGAAATGCGTGTGAAGAAGTTGGAGATTGATAATAAAGAGTTGGTGAAAAAGATTGATTCTGATCAGTCAGAGATTGACATCTTGAAGGTGAGAATTGCTGAGTTGGAAGAAGAAAAGGCTCGACGAGATGAGCAAAATGAATATTTCAAGTTGAAGAACAAAGAATTTGAAGCAGCTAAAGCGTTAAGAGATCACGAGTTCTATATGTTGAACAAATTTGATGAAAGCATGCTTGGAACATCGGTAGAGCAAAAGTTTAAAGAGCTGCAAGTTGAAGAGCTCAGAGCTGAATGTCAAGCCAAAATAGATGAGCAAATGAAAGACAAAGGCAAAGGTGTTGAAGGAAGTTCAGCTGTGACTGAAAGATCGATTGTTCCTTCAATGGTTGTTGATAATCCCGAGCCTATCTCTGCTGTTTCTGGTCTATTTGAGGATTATACTCCTATGGATGAATTGATTGGAGATAGTGATGAAGATGATGAAGAGGAGGATGAAGAGGAAGATGTCAAAGATGAGAAAGTATACTCTGCGAGCAGTCATGGTTCAGGAAAAGATGATGATGACGATGATGCTCAGGGTGGTACAGGGTTGAAAGTATCTGAAGCTTCTGCTGAACAGAATGTTGATAATTTGATGAATAACTCTGTAAACGAAGAATCAGGGGGAGCTGATAGACAGGGGGAGTCAGGAGATGCAGAGAATGTTCAATAAGCTCAGAAGATGATTCTGAGATTGGATACTTATCGTGAAGAAGGAGAGCATTTCCATACTTACACGTTGGAAGCAATTAAGGAAATGACTCGCTTGATGGATCCTGACTTTAAATTCGACTTTGAAGAAGAAATGAATGCCGAGTTTGAAGAAGAGTTGAATGCCTTTGACATAAATCATCAGTCTGAGTATGAGTATCGGTATGTTGAAGATGCTGATTTGTATGATAGAGTGGAAGTAGAAGACTGGACAGATGATGAAAGCATTAACGAAGATACCTCACAGTTGCCCACGTTAATGGAATTCTTTACTGAGGAGAATCGTGATGAGTTGCGAAGGAAAGTTGCTGAAATTCTGAAAGATAAAAACTTTGATGGCACTCAGAAAGACATGTCAAAGGAAGAAAGGAAGAAATGGTTTAAAGAAAGTCACGAGAGAAAGTTCAAACGTCCTCTGAAGTATTATCAACGTGATAGAAGCGTATCTCTCGGTGACATTATCAGCTGGGGTTTCTTACTGCAAGTTAATGCGTATGCGATTAGGAGGGAATGCGGAGTCCAGTACTTTGAAAAGTTACATGACATTATGTCACTTCCATGGTGGGATGTGGACGAATTGTCAAAGGTTAGAACTTTGGGGCATAATGTTAGGAAGAACGACATTGCTATGTGGGGTTTGATAAAATTTGAGGCTTTGAGAGATTTCAAGCACTGGAAGCCACATTATCTGAAAAGAGTTACAAGAAGAGATCTAGTGACTAGTGTTGAAGAGACGATACTGAATGTGAAAAAAAGCCTAAAACGATGAAGACTATACCAGTGCCTCCAATGGAGCAAGAGTTTTACAAAGGATTCATAGGCTGGGTTTATAGTTGCATTACTACTGAAGCAGTGATTACTTACAGAGCAGGTGGAGAATTGAGAGAGATTCATGTTTATGATCCTATGTGGCTGGTGAATTGCTCTGCAAAGGATATCGAATGTTTGTTCATCAACAAAATTCACTATCAGCAAGAAGACAGAGAGCAGGCCATGCAATTTCAGCGAGTTGTAACCCTTTGCTTTCAGAAAAGTATTAACTCTGAAAGTAAATGGAAGTCTTCATGGTGGTCGCTCGAAGAGAAGATGAAGAGAAAAGCTGCTCGTGAACGTCAAAAGCTTGAAGAGAACAAAGGCAAATGGATGCATATTCAAGCAGAAGAAGATAACGCTAGAAAGAAGCAGAACGACATGATAAGGAATGCTCTTAGGAGGAAGCCTAAGCAGCACGAAGAAAAGTTTAAGTCGTTGTGAAGACCCGAAGACCAAGATTGAAGACTGCGGCTGTATCCAAGGGGGAGTTTGTTGGTGCACGAATGTCTAAAGCCTGCGTCTTAATCTTAGTTGATCATTGTATAGGGTCTAGATGGGTTAATTATGTATTGTAAAGGGGTTGAATATGTAAATGTTGAGTTTTGATGTTAAGGTTTCGATTTTATGGACATGTGTCACATGAGTGAAACCCCAAGCTTAAGGTTTCGCTCATATGGACATGTCACATAAGCGAAACCCCATCCCCTATAAATACCCAAGTCGTTTTCTCATTTTGTACGTTCATGTCTCCCGTGTAGCCGAACTGCTGCCCGTGTATTTTGTGAAGATTGAATGAGAAAACTATTTTAAAGTGAATTCCTTCTGTTTCTACACCTTTCTGCTTTGATTCATGCCGATTTTGTGTTTCCGCTGCATTTTTGGTAGTTGCTAGCTCGAATTGACTCAATTGACTGTCAAATACGGTCCAACAAATCTTTACTTTTTCAAGTCTTAATCTTAATTTTTTTTATAAAATACCTAAATTTTCATTAAGGAAATCAAATTTTAGAATTGATTGGTTTTCTAAATCATTGTTTCCTTATTAATAAGAATTCAAATTCTTTATAAAATACTAATAATACTATCTTGGTTTCTTGTTTATGATATTTAACTTATAAATCTTAATTTTTAATAAAACACCTTAAATATCATTTTATGGATTTTGATTTATTATGAATTCGAAAGATAGAATATAAAATTGTTGATAATTCAAAATTCAAAATTTTGAGATAATTCAAAAACACTAAAATCATTATCATATTTATACCTTTTACCTTATAAATAC
Organism: Helianthus annuus; assembly: GCF_002127325.2. Taxonomy (NCBI): domain Eukaryota; kingdom Viridiplantae; phylum Streptophyta; class Magnoliopsida; order Asterales; family Asteraceae; genus Helianthus; species Helianthus annuus. The sequence goes on along the minus strand of NC_035444.2, from coordinate 88,149,923 downwards.
TTCAAATCATTAATCACTCTAAACAATCACAGTGAGCAACTAACGTCCGTTATCAACAATAACCAATGTGCTGATTTTTACGTAATGAAGTTTTAATCCTATTAATTTGTTTTATGCGTCTCTTATTGTTTTTACTATTATCGATATTGACAACAAAAGAAGAGATTTACAACAAAGGTAAAAGTGGTTAGGCTTTGGAGGAGACCAAATCCCCAAAAGGTTGGTGAAACATGAGCTATTAAGATGACGCTTATGGATGAAAAGGTACATCTTCAACTACTTTAATTACTTAATATTTCTTTCGTTTAGTATTTTTTAACATTAATTGTTCGTATAATGTCAGGGACTAATATGCAGACTGTGTGAAGTAATCACTTTAGAGAAACACGAAATTTGTTTACAAGAAAATGAATGCTATACAAATTTTAATTAGTGTTATCATCAAAATAATCAAAAGTTCAAACATTTTGATACCGAATATGTACCGAAAAGTTTGAACTTTTCTCACATGGTCAACTATATGTCGTATTATCAAGAGTAAAAAACAAAGTTGGTGTCAAGTTACTTATACTAGATAAAGGCGGAAATATTACAAATAAGACAATCAACGTGGTCTACAAGGAAATTTTTACAGAAATTTGAATTTGTTATTTGTTTCCCCCCAATGTATTTGTTTTTAAAGGATTTTAAATGTTAAAAAATAAATATTATTTTCATTTGTAAAACCGCATATTCACGCGGGCAATAACCTAGCGTGTGTGTGAACACTGTCATAACTCGAACTTTCAAGGTTAGCATCATCAAACTTTGAAACCTTTAGCTTGTATCGTTATGTTTATATATACTTGATAGCAACTATGGGTGAATGATTTAAGTTGTTATTATGTTTAGTGATTATAATTATAAAATCCAACCGCACAATAACCCGGATCGCACACCCCCGCTCCAGCTGTACACTCCCACACCCTTATGTACCTTTTGGTCCACGGCCCAAATCTCTTCGAGCCCAAGCTGGGCCCGACTCATCTAAACGAGCGCATACACACATATGGTTTTGTAATGTCACTCATAATCTTGCAAATCACACAAGATACCAAACCCTAGTTCTTCTAATCCTCGACGGCAGCGTACTCCCTTCGAAGCTCTCCTCCCTCTCGAAGCCTGTCTCTTTTATCTAGCACCACTCATCTTTCGGTTAGTATGATTCCCATTGTTTTGAATTATGTCCCTTCAATCGTTTGCCTCTAGGTGTGCGATGATTATGATGTGTACTATAATCTAAGATTGCTAGAACATTCTGTTAATCATGGATCGATAATATGAATGATGTGTTGTAACTAATGTGGGGTGATAATGAGGGTCTCAATGAAAAGTCTATGATGATAAACTGCCAATATTATTCATATGTGTTCGTGATATTTAATCAATGATCTAGGTTTGCACACATGCTAAAAATATTGGTAATGTTGATGATTATCAAGTATAGATCAATTATTATTGTTACTCGGCTAGTACATTCAAACTATGATTGTATGATGATGAGTGTTTATTGTAATTATGATGATAATTGATCTGATTTGGATATGAATGATGATGATGAAACTATTAGAGAATGATTAGGGTTTGTGGATTGTAATTGTGTAACTGATTTGATCGGGTCAGTGGGGTGTTTACGGGAAAAATGGAAAGAGTTGACCGGGTCAACTGCAAATGGTGGGTGGCATACACCCCACATCCCATACACTTCCCAGTCGCACACTTCCAACATACTCTAGTACCGTACATAAAAATAATGCATGTCGCACACTTCTATGGGCCGGACAATGATATTGGACTTCACAGTTTTGGTGTCGCACACTCGAGGAATGTCGCACACTTTGTGTGGGCTGTCCCCTGGTGGCCGCACATTACGCTGATGGGCTTACACACCCTTATACGTGATACTTGGACCGCACACTCGTAACGGGACCACACATTCGTATAGTGGGCCAATAAACTGATTGGGTCGTACACTGATTAATGGGCCACATACAGAACTTAGGCCGCACACTCTGATGTGCACATAATGTACTGATATGTTACTATTAACCAACATGGGTTTGTGTTATGAATTCTTACATGGCCCACATGTCTATTATGTAATACGTGTTAGATACGTGTAGAAATACGTGGATTACTTGTACATGAACCTAACTGTTATTGGTAACCATAATAGGATTTGGTTGACCAACTTTGAACAAAGTAATATAACATACCGAGCAAATCTAAGGTGAGTTCACTGCTCTTTTACAAGCATGCGTCCTGTGGGGACAAACAAACAAACTTACACCGCTGTAGGGGATACTTTATAGAATTAATTCCCTGTAGGGGATTCTTTACGAACATATATCCCTAGAGGGGATACGTTACAAACTGTGGTTTACTACCAAACTAGTCGCTTGGAGGGCAACGGGGTATTAGTTGATAGCGCTATTAGGCTTGACAACCTCACACCATACCTGGATAGGATGGGCATGAACGAATGACCTTAACCACATGACCAATGTTGATAGGCATTGGGGAAGGGCAAATAAATGGACGACACTGCGGTATCGAGTTATTATCAACATGTATTTAAACTAAACATTTACCAACTGTACGATTAAACAAAACTGTGAACTCGCCAGCTTTATTATGCTGATACATTTTTCTGCATGCTTGCAGGTTGGTAGATACGTGATATGGGACTTGCAGTCTGGGATGTTGGTGTGGTCATGGGTCATGACGCTTGGAAAGACGTTGTGTGACAACCCGAGACTTCAAGGTCTTTCCTCTACGCATCACTTGTTTCACAATTCATTTTACGTTGTATCATGTTCATGATATTGGAATGATTAAAGTATTGTTATGTTTGGTTGTTGCATGTAAATTTAGGTGTTGTTTAATGTGTAATGTTTGGTCATAGCATGGCACCACACTTGATTCACGAAAAACCAAAGTCGACGAAGAACTAGGGTTCTTCATCCCAAGTTCATGTCGACGAAGAACTATGGTTCTTCACCCCCAAACACCCCATGACGAAGAAGGTTCTTCGCCAAGAGGTCTTTCGCCAAAAGGGCCCTCGGCCCAGGTTCATTCGCGGCCCAGAATGGGCCCGACTGTCATTTTGTTTGTATAACCCCTCATAACCTGCAACCGTAAACACAAAACCCTATCCTCTCTATGCGACGGCAGTCTTAGGATCACGAAGCCTTTCATCTTGAACAAACTAATCACTTTGGTATCATGGTTAGTGCCTATCAATGTTAATTGTTAAAATCCTGATGATGTGATCTTAGGTGAAATTAGGGTTTCATGTAACACCTCGAAATTTTGTGTCCAATAATGTGTTAACACGTGTCATGAGTTTACACGTGGCATTTAATATTAAATAAAGGACTAAAGTTGACAAACCTTGAAAGTATGTAAATTCGAGGGTTATAAATGTCAACAAAGGGTAAATATACTGTATAGTAACCCTAAATGATGCTCGTACCTTCAAACGAATAAATCATGGATCGTACGGAGCGAAACACGGGAGAAAGTGAGAGATTACCAGCTACAGGGGTTAACTGTGTCAACATGTTTAATTTATACCTCTGAGTGACCCATTTACGAACCCGAGGCTTTGTAGCAGTAAAATACACTCACTAGAATATACTACGTAAATCTCGCGAAGTTCCGTTTTAAAACGAGAAAGTTATGATCAAATTCGTATGCGAGGGGTTAAAAGCGTCAACAATGAAAGTTAAGGCTTTTTGGATAGTAATTAAACTAACCAGGGACTTAACAATGCGGATAAAAGTCGCGAGGCCCTTAATCGTAAATAATCGAGGGCCAAATTGCAAAGTTACCCCTTCGAAACCGAAAGGTCAGGTTAATCATTACAAAAGATTTGAAAATCTTGGAAATCAGGTCTAATGCGGGCCGCGTTAAGGTTTTGGGTGAGCCAATGCGGGCCGCGCGCCAGTTGAAGGTCTGTTTTCTGACATTAGGATCCATGCGGCTCGCGTGTGAGATGCTTGATCCTAATGCGGGCCGCGTACAAGTCCCAGATGCAGAATTCTTGGACAGACTTGCTGTTTGAAGTTGTGAACGATCATATGAGCAATAAATGAAGCATGGGCGCCCTCTACATGCCCCCTAGCACCCAGGGCCACCTACTGAACATCCATGATGCCTTGTAGGTTGATGTGTAATGATCCTAAGCCTCATTTTTTCACTATAAAAGGTAAGACATTGTGCATAAGTGAAACACACCTCAAACCTGCATTCTAAACCATCTCTGGAGCTCTCAAGCACTCTTCTAACATTCTAAGTCGTGCACCAAGCTTCTGTAAGTGTGTCTACCCTTTTGTGGCTTAGTTATTGCCTAGTTTAGCTTAAAAGTCAATCCGTCATAATTAACGATTGACTTTGTGATAAATCATGAATGGTCCAGTGGTTTGTCGAATCAAAGATAGTTATATGTTGGTAATCATGTGGGCTTTAAACCCCTAAAAGGGCACCCTCTGATTCCCACTCTAACTAGTTCAAATATCGAGTCAAACATGCTTAGAAAAAGTCAACAGAAATGTTATTTTGCGATTTCTTGCATAATCTGTAATGTAGATGATATGTAACCTGTTTGAACACTCATAAAACATGATAATAAGTATATAAACTAGTCTAAGCTTGTTTGATCCGACCATTTTCCATTTAGACCCGGTTCGGAGCCGAAAGTCGCAAAAGTTTGACTTTTGCATTGACCTCAGTTCTGACCCGTTAAAGTTTGATTTAGATATGCCTTAGGACACTATTAGGACCAGGTTACATGATGGTATAACCCTCTGTGACCGGTTCGTTGTTTGTCCGAGTCTTTTACACATTTCCGTTAAATGCTTAAAAGTTGACCGTAACGCCCTTTTTAAATTAAAACGATAATTTCGGACATGTGAAAGGATCATAACCTTGGTTACTGATTTCTAAGCATGTCCCTAAAATTTCATGTCAATCCGAGGTCCAGAACAGGAGTTATGCTAAATAGCGCAAATTACGAAACTTTAGTAATTAAATAGCGCAATTAGCATAACGCCTATCTAAACCCGGATTTCGACACCACACCTTTTACACACTGATGTAAAATAATATTTTGGGATTTTTAAAGATTTTTAATTATTTTTAACCTGCTCATAACCTGCGGTTATGGCAACGGTTCGGTAAATACCGAATATACCCTTTTCAGCCGTAACTTGAGTTCTACATGGTCTTTTGACCCGATTCCAGTTGCTACTGATTTTAATTAATAAATAAAGTATTTTAGACTTTATAAACTGTTCGGGAAACTCAGATTTCCTGTAGAACTCATAAACCTCTTTTATAATCTTTAAAAAGACCGAAATACCCCTACGGGGCATAATATGAACTTAAACTCGTTACGGGCATTATGGAAGGTATCCTACTGATACCACAACCTCTTTAAAGCATGTTGACTTAGGAAAACAGTGTAGGACTCTTACGGTTACCCGTTGCGCCTTTTGCGCGCACGGTTCGGCTTATGTAACTAGTTTACATAAATTAGCCGAAACGGGTCAAACCATATTGTTTTGACCCCAAAATCCAGAGTATGATTATTATGCCCATATAAAACAAATCTTCAAACTTGTTGGGTCAAAATCACATTCCATTCACGGTTTTTGCCTTTCACGCGATTAAACCGTAACTATCCATTGAAACTGAAGGGTCTAAGCTACGGCTAAATTAAAGACCCGTTAGGATTCTAATAGGTTAATTTAAACCTTCGTTCCAGAATAGGGGACCAGTAAAAGCTATCTGCAATTTATTTCAATTAAGGATTTATACTTGCAAAGGTAAATACTTTTAACTTATTTTCCATTATACGGGCTTGGGTTACGGTATTTAAAATACCGCTTGGTTGGGCAATTGACCCCAACTCATTAGTAGTTGGGTATTATTAATGTGACCCGTTTAAAAACTTGTTTTGTTGGCTTTACGCCTTTGGGGGCTTAATGACCATGTCCCGGATATCCTTGGCAGCATTTACGAATGGCCACGACCTCGACATCCGGGTGTAGGCGTACACCCGGCATTATGTCCATGACTATAAAAGTGTAGCCGTTGGTTACCCGCCACGGTTTTATGCTATGTGGCGTGTCTATTAAACTTTAACCCGGCACGACCCGGGCGACCGAACGCATAGTAACATGTAATTCTTTACAAGATTTGATTATAAATTATCCCAAGTTATAAAGAGTTTGTGCCTTGAGCATTTAAACCAATTTTATTAAACATTTTACAAAAGTGTCGGTTGAATGTATTTACCAGTGTAAACTGACGTATTTTCCCCAAAAAGACTAAATGCAGGTACTATGCGAAATTGGCTGGATTTCTCCTTAGCATCATTAGAAGTCTCGCAAGCTTAAGATGCCTGAAGTCTGTTGAACAATACTTTTGTTATTATTATTAGATCCCCTGTGGATTTTGTTTCAACAATGGTGATACTTTGATATTACACTTAACGTTGAAATATATTATCTTTATGCTTCCGCTGAGCATTCATATAATTGTGTGGTTTGACTATATTGTTGCCAACTGTCACACCCCCAAAATCCACACGCGGAGTAATCTGTCACACCCCCAAAATCCACACGCGGAGTACCACCGCTTGGGGCGTGACGCGACCAGGATCAAGCCATCAATCATATTGAACATAGCATAATATAAATAATATAGTTTGTAAAACCCCGAATCAATACGACTGATGTTCCAAACCAAACATAGTATCAATAGCGGAAGCGTAATAATGAAAATCCAAAGTAAAGTTATAAGTTCAATTGTTTAGCATAATGTTTGCGATCCGAATCCCACAACGATCCGCTCCTCCAGTGCAAGCTCCATAAGTACCTAAGGTCCTGCAAGGCATGCAGCAGAGAGTCAACAACTAGTTGAGCGAGTTCACAGTTAACAGTTCAGTAATAGTATGGTACGAGTAATAGTATGTTCGTTCGTTTATAACATGTATCATATTTTCCATCGCGGCCTCCCAGGCAGGTGTGCGAAGATTTTAGGGGATATTCCTCCCATGTATTCTAGACTAGGTTTATTAGTATCGCGGCCTACCAGGCAGGTGTGCGAAGATGTTAGCAAGTTCAGTTCGCGGCCTTCCAAAGGCAGGTGTGCGAAGAGGTTAGCAAGTTTAGTTCGCGGCCTTCCAAAGGCAGGTGTGCGAAGATCAGTTCAATAGGTGTTACTAGTCTAGTTGTATCTTATCGTTCGATTCTATCAGCTGAGTATGTACAATAATTCAACAAATCCCATTCCCACCCGGGAACCCATGCCTTGGCTGTGTGAACTCACCTTGGTTTGCTCGGTATGCTAAAGAAATAAACGCGCTCACTATTAATCAATCACGACCTATAGTACGCACGTATGTATAATCAGTTTCGAACTCAAAATGTTTCGCAGGCAAATCTATGTCATAAGGTGCTTAGTATTTAATATCGTATGTCACGTAAGCAGTCAAATCAATTAACAGGTTTAACAATACCAACACTTAACAAGGTCAACAAGATTAACGGAATCAACACCTTTAACTGAGTTACATATTCAACGGGGTTGCAAGCTTAACTTAACAGAGTTAACCCTTTACAGTTTTACCAAACAAACAGTGTTAATTTATCAAACTAATAGCATTGGTTACTCAACAGAGTTAACACATATAACTTGGTTAATAAAGTGCTTAACTACGTTAATCAATTTAACATGATTTATCAACTAACATAGTTAAACCTAACAGAGCTAACCCAGTAACAATATCAACATACGAGATACACAGTTACAGATCACCAAGCGAAAACACTTAATGGACGAAAACCAGGTTTGGGCCAAAAACAGTTATAGCCGAAAACACTTGGGCCGAAATCCTTTGCTGGCGAAAACATGCTTGGGCCGAAAACACTAGTTGGGCCGAAATCTGATTGGGCCGAAAACCCTTTGAATGACGAAATCACTTTGGGCCGAAATTCCACAAGTGATTTCGTTGAGGTGGGGATTTCGTTGGGGTGGGGTTTTCGCCGGCTAGTCATCACCATCAACATAACAGTAGATTACGAGGATACATAAATCCCTATCTCATTTAACAGTTTCAATAACAGAGCAATCAATTTGTAATCATCATTCTATCATAACAGGCATGCGTGATCGATATTATTAACCAATATAAATGACAGTTATCATACGAAATCATCAACATTATTCGAACACAGACAATAGTATCAATCAGCCGATCTATTCTACATGTACATCCACCCATTCGGTTTTACAGTTAGCTTTTGTATCATGAGATTAAACATCGAGAAACCATAACATAATCACATAACATTCACTATACAGTGTAACGTATGCATTCAAACATGAAATCATTCATATTTCAAACAATAGTGCAACTAACCGTGAGGATAGATGATAGATCACAAGATCGATTAGAGGAAAGGATGAAGTCTTGTGGTTGCCGTCGCACAAGTGAGTAAGGTTCTAGGGTTTTGCCGATTGAAATAATCACGTAAAGGTTGGAATATCATATACTAAATCAACAGTGGGCCAAGGCCCATTTGGTTTTCGTTGGTCATATGTTGGACGAAAACACATATGGTGTTTTCACCAACATGGTGTTTTCGTGGGTAAAGATATTTGACAAGGGGTATTTTCGGCTAGAGCTCCATGTTTACTAATAAGTATACTACTCACATAACATACACTAGCAATATACAACTATATATCCATACAGGCACGTATGTTGCACACAAATAAAACATATCATTCATAACACGATTTAACATATTACAAACGTGTTCCGTTGCGAAACAACTAGTCGTGCAAACAAACAATCCAAACAATTACGTGTAATAAATGCGAAGATAGAAATTGTGGAAATTCGAGTTGTCACATTATCCCCAACTTGAAAGAAATTTCGTCCCGAAATTTGGTACGCACTCACTGAGAAAGCTAGGTAAGTTGTATCGTTCACTGGTTTTCCTGGGGTGTCACATCATCCCCCCGTTGATTTGGAATTTCGTCCCGAAATTCTGTAGTAGTAGCTTCAGTCTCAGTAGTGGTTGCACGGTTTTCGAATAACTGGGGATACTTTTCTGTCATCTGGTCTTCGCGTTCCCAGGTGTACTCTGGGCCACGACGGGAGTTCCAACGAACTCGAACAAGAGGAATTCTCTTGTTTTTGAGGACCTTAACATCCCGGTCCGTGATCTCGACTGGTTCCTCGACGAACTGCAACCGCTCGTCGATAGTGAGTTCCTTAAAAGGAACTATGAGGGTCTCATCTGACAGACATTTCTTTAGATTCGACACGTGGAATACGTTGTGAACTGCACCGAGTTCAGCTGGTAGATTTAGCTTGTAGGCCACTTTGCCTATTTTCTCAATGATCTCGAACGGTCCGACGTATCGCGGATTTAGTTTGCCCCGTTTGCCAAAACAAACCACACCCTTCCAGGGTGAGACTTTAAGTAAAACCCGGTCCCCGACCTGAAATCCCAAAGGCTTTCTACGCTTGTCCGCGTAGGCTTTCTGACGGTCGCGTGCTGCCGCCATGCGTTGTCGTATTTGTGCAATCTTTTCCGTGGCGTCCACTACAATCTCTGGACCCGTAATCTGACTATCCCCCACCTCTGCCCAACAGAGAGGTGACCGGCATTTACGCCCGTACAATGCCTCGAATGGAGCGGCTTGAATGCTGGTGTGATAACTGTTATTATATGAGAACTCCACCAAAGGGAGATGTTTTTTCCAGCCGTTGCCGAAGTCGATGACACACGCTCGAAGCATGTCTTCAAGAGTCTGGATCGTTCGCTCAGACTGCCCGTCCGTCTGAGGATGATATGCTGTGCTCATATCTAACCGTGAGCCGAAAGATTTGTGCATCGCTTGCCATAATTCTGACGTGAATCGTGCATCGCGATCCGAAATGATGGATATGGGCACCCCGTGCCTTGAAACAACTTCTTTAAGATAGACGTCTGCGAGAGTGGAGAACTTATCCGTTTCCTTTATAGCCAGAAAGTGTGCAGACTTGGTGAGTCGATCCACGATCACCCATATGGTATCATTTCCGCGCTGGGATCTGGGTAGGCCTGTAACGAAATCCATGGAAATTTCTTCCCATTTCCATTGTGGTATCTTGGGTTGCTGAAGTAGGCCCGCTGGTTTCTGGTACTCGACCTTGACTCTTGCACAGGTCAAGCACTTGCCAACATAGGTGGCGATGTGGGCCTTCATGCCAGGCCACCAATAAGTAGTTCTGATGTCGTGGTACATTTTGTTTGACCCTGGATGTACCGAGTAGCGAGACTTGTGTGCTTCGTCCATCACAAGCTCTCGTAAACCGCCATAAAGTGGGACCCAAATACGCCCCGTTACATAGTAGGCGCCGTCTTCCTTTTGTTCCATTCGTTTCCTTGAACTGCGTAAGGCTTCAGCCATGACGTTTTCGGGTTTCAATGCTTCTATCTGAGCAGCTCGTATCTGTGCAGGAAGACTGGACTGAATAGTAAGCTGTAGCGCTCGCACGCGCTTAGGTAGGGTGTCCTTTCGACTGAGGGCGTCAGCCACAACATTGGCCTTGCCTGGATGATACTTGATGGCGCATTCGTAGTCGTTCAGTAATTCAACCCATCTTCGTTGACGCATGTTCAAATCCTTTTGCTTAAGAATATGCTCGAGACTCCTGTGATCGGTGTAAATCGTGCACCTGGTACCGTACAGGTAGTGTCGCCATATCTTAAGCGCGAAAACAACAGCTCCCAGCTCTAAATCGTGCGTCGTGTAGTTCCGTTCATGAATCTTAAGTTGCCGCGAAGAGTAAGCAATAACCTTATCCCGTTGCATCAATACGCAACCAAGACCCTGTATCGATGCGTCACAATAAACCACGAAGTCATCTGTGCCCTCCGGCAATGAGAGAATAGGCGCGCTGCAAAGCCTATCCTTTAGGTACTGAAAAGCCGTTTCCTGAGAATCTCCCCAACGGTAGGTGACACCCTTCTGTGTCAGCATAGTGAGTGGCTGAGCGATCTTGGAGAAGTCTTTGATAAATCGCCTGTAATAACCCGCCAAACCCAAGAATTGGCGTATTTCTGTCGGTGCACGCGGTGCAGGCCAGTTCCTGATCGAATCTACTTTGGATGGATCGACATGAATCCCATCCTTGTTCACCACATGGCCTAAGAAGTGGACTTCACGAAGCCAGAAGTCGCATTTGGAAAACTTGGCGTACAATTGCTCCTTTCTAAGAAGTTCCAAGATCAATCGTAGGTGTTGTTGGTGCTCCTCTTGACTCTTGGAGTAAATCAGGATGTCGTCGATGAAAACAATAACGAACTTGTCTAAGTACGGCTTGCACACCCTGTTCATCAGATCCATAAATACGGCAGGCGCATTCGTTAATCCAAATGGCATGACAAGAAACTCGTAGTGACCGTAGCGAGTTCTGAATGCGGTTTTGGAGACGTCCTCATCCCGGACTCTCAGCTGATGATACCCTGACCTCAAGTCTATCTTGGAGTAGTAACTCGACCCCTGCAACTGATCGAATAAGTCGTCTATACGCGGAAGAGGATAACGGTTCTTCACCGTCACCTTGTTTAGTTCACGGTAGTCGATGCACATTCTGAACGTACCGTCTTTCTTCTTCACAAAAAGTACTGGAGCTCCCCAAGGCGAAGAGCTTGGATGAATGAAGCCCTTATCCAAGAGCTCTTGTAGTTGCTTTGAAAGTTCTTCCAGTTCAGTTGAAGCTAAACGATACGGTGCGCGGGCTATTGGTGCTGCTCCAGGAGCTAACTCAATCTGAAACTCGACTTGGCGGTGAGGCGGTATACCGAGCAAATCTTCAGGAAACACCTGAGGAAAGTCACGTACAACTGGAATATCCTCCAGTTTCTTTTCCTTTGCTGATGCGTCAGTGACAAGTGCCAGGATTGCAGTGTGCCCCTTTCGTAAACATTTCTGCGCCTTTAAGAAAGAGATGATGCCAACAACAGCACCACTCTTGTCGCCTTGAACTTCAAGAGGTTCCTGACTAGAGCGAGGAATACGAATGATCTTTTCCTTGCATAAAATCTCCGCGTGATGTTGGGACAACCAATCCATACCGATGACAACGTCGAAACTACCCAAAACTATGGGTATAAGATCAATCGAGAAGGTCTGACTAGCTAGAACGATACTACAACCCTTGATTACATGTGCGGGTTCTACACTTTTACCATTGGCTAGTTCTACGACGTGTTTAGTGTTTAGGGGTGTTGGTGTACGTTTTAGCAGTTTACTCATTTTCAAGGACATATAACTTGTGTCAGCACCCGAATCAAATAAGACAGTAACGTAAATATCGTCGAGAAGGAACTTACCCATAACCACGTTGGGATCATTCACTGCGTTACCCCGACCTAGCACAAAAGCACGACCCCGAGCTTCGTTGCCATTGTTGTTGTTGTTTCCCCCGTTGTTGTTGTTGTTATTGTTCCCGTTGCCCTGATTGTTGTTGTTGCGATTCTGGTTCTGGTTAAGTTGAGGGCAATCACGTTTGTAGTGACCTTCAGCCCCACACTGGAAACATCCCCGGTTTCCACGCTGTGGCTGCTGCTGCTGTGGGTTCTGAGGAGCTGGCGGTGGGAGTTGCTGGTTCTGATTTGCTGGTCGCGAGCTTCTACATTCCTTTGCCTCATGACCCGGCTTGAGGCATCTTTGTCAACGTTCTCTTTGACATCTTCCACTGTGGTGTTTGTTGCACCTGTTACACCACGGGTGAGTTCCCCGATAACCACCCGGTCTCTGACTGCCTGATGATTGCTGATTCGGACTCTGGTAGTCGTTGGTGCGACGCTGCTGTGTCTGGGACTGAACCGATACTGATCCCCTGCTGGAATCCCCATCCCACTTTCTTTTGTTCTCGCTGGGTGTGGCAGAAGTAGTAGCTGGAGTAGTAATAGCAGTAGTGGTAGCACTGATGCGTTTTGGCAGTCTGTTCTGATCCACTGCCTGATCTGTGATGCGGTGAGCGAGGCGCTGAATAGCCTGGATGTCGTCAAGATTAGCCGATGTTACGTGGCTCTGGATCTCTGGCGCCAAACCTTTGAGATACAACTCAATACGCTTGTATGGAGGGTCCACCATAGTTGGACACAGCACGGCCAGCTCGTTTGACCGTTTAGTATATGCTTCAATCTCTGACCCAGTCATTTTCAAATGATAAAACTCATCCTTCAGCTTGTGGATGTCTTCCCGAGTACAGTATTCCCTTTTGATCAATTCTTTGAAGTCATTCCAAGGGGTGGCGTTAGCAGCTGCCAACCCTAGGATCTGTACTTGCGCGTTCCACCAAGTGAGCGCAATTCCTTCCAACGTGCCAGTGGCATACTTGACCCTGCGAGCCTCAGGGCATTCGCACATTTCGAACACAGATTCTAGCTTCTCGAACCAATGGAGGAGTCCCACTGCCCCCTCGGTGCCACTGAAGGTACTTGGACGACAGTCCATGAAGTTCTTGAAAGTGCAGACAGGCTGCTGCGCGTGTTGACCTATTGTGTATGAATAGGACAAGGTTAAATACGAGAGTTAATGTAGGATCTAAAGGTCCTAGTGTGAGTTTATACTGCAGGGTATACTACCTGCTTGAGCAGCTGCAAGTGCCGCAGCAACTTGAGCTTGAACGAGAGCCTCTAGCTGGGCTTGTGTCATGTTAATTCGTCCGGCCATTGATCTTCACATCAAAGGCAACATAAGTGAGAAAGGTTCGCGGATAGTGCGATGACAGAAGAGTGTAAGCACATAGGTGTTCTTAAGCAATAACAGGTAGTGAGCAAAAGTAAGGTAAGCATACTACGAGCAAAGTTCTAAGCAGTTCTAGCAAGCAGGTAATAAACATAAACCTTATTACCTAGGATGTCGAGTCTTGCACGTGGAGCGAAGCGTCGTTGTGGATCGTTGAGAGCACTGTTCTGGTTATAGTCTGGTTTTAATAAAAACGTTTTCCCATATTAAAACCAAGTTCTCTATAACCAATGGCTCTGATACCAATCTGTCACACCCCCAAAATCCACACGCGGAGTAATCTGTCACACCCCCAAAATCCACACGCGGAGTACCACCGCTTGGGGCGTGACGCGACCAGGATCAAGCCATCAATCATATTGAACATAGCATAATATAAATAATATAGTTTGTAAAACCCCGAATCAATACGACTGATGTTCCAAACCAAACATAGTATCAATAGCGGAAGCGTAATAATGAAAATCCAAAGTAAAGTTATAAGTTCAATTGTTTAGCATAATGTTTGCGATCCGAATCCCACAACGATCCGCTCCTCCAGTGCAAGCTCCATAAGTACCTAAGGTCCTGCAAGGCATGCAGCAGAGAGTCAACAACTAGTTGAGCGAGTTCACAGTTAACAGTTCAGTAATAGTATGGTACGAGTAATAGTATGTTCGTTCGTTTATAACATGTATCATATTTTCCATCGCGGCCTCCCAGGCAGGTGTGCGAAGATTTTAGGGGATATTCCTCCCATGTATTCTAGACTAGGTTTATTAGTATCGCGGCCTACCAGGCAGGTGTGCGAAGATGTTAGCAAGTTTAGTTCGCGGCCTTCCAAAGGCAGGTGTGCGAAGAGGTTAGCAAGTTTAGTTCGCGGCCTTCCAAAGGCAGGTGTGCGAAGATCAGTTCAATAGGTGTTACTAGTCTAGTTGTATCTTATCGTTCGATTCTATCAGCTGAGTATGTACAATAATTCAACAAATCCCATTCCCACCCGGGAACCCATGCCTTGGCTGTGTGAACTCACCTTGGTTTGCTCGGTATGCTAAAGAAATACACGCGCTCACTATTAATCAATCACGACCTATAGTACGCACGTATGTATAATCAGTTTCGAACTCAAAATGTTTCGCAGGCAAATCTATGTCATAAGGTGCTTAGTATTTAATATCGTATGTCACGTAAGCAGTCAAATCAATTAACAGGTTTAACAATACCAACACTTAACAAGGTCAACAAGATTAACGGAATCAACACCTTTAACTGAGTTACATATTCAACGGGGTTGCAAGCTTAACTTAACAGAGTTAACCCTTTACAGTTTTACCAAACAAACAGTGTTAATTTATCAAACTAATAGCATTGGTTACTCAACAGAGTTAACACATATAACTTGGTTAATAAAGTGCTTAACTACGTTAATCAATTTAACATGATTTATCAACTAACATAGTTAAACCTAACAGAGCTAACCCAGTAACAATATCAACATACGAGATACACAGTTACAGATCACCAAGCGAAAACACTTAATGGACGAAAACCAGGTTTGGGCCGAAAACAGTTATAGCCGAAAACACTTGGGCCGAAATCCTTTGCTGGCGAAAACATGCTTGGGCCGAAAACACTAGTTGGGCCGAAATCTGATTGGGCCGAAAACCCTTTGAATGACGAAATCACTTTGGGCCGAAATTCCACAAGTGATTTCGTTGAGGTGGGGATTTCGTTGGGGTGGGGTTTTCGCCGGCTAGTCATCACCATCAACATAACAGTAGATTACGAGGATACATAAATCCCTATCTCATTTAATAGTTTCAATAACAGAGCAATCAATTTGTAATCATCATTCTATCATAACAGGCATGCGTGATCGATATTATTAACCAATATAAATGACAGTTATCATACGAAATCATCAACATTATTCGAACACAGACAATAGTATCAATCAGCCGATCTATTCTACATGTACATCCACCCATTCGGTTTTACAGTTAGCTTTTGTATCATGAGATTAAACATCGAGAAACCATAACATAATCACATAACATTCACTATACAGTCTAACGTATGCATTCAAACATGAAATCATTCATATTTCAAACAATAGTGCAACTAACCGTGAGGATAGATGATAGATCACAAGATCGATTAGAGGAAAGGATGAAGTCTTGTGGTTGCCGTCGCACAAGTGAGTAAGGTTCTAGGGTTTTGCCGATTGAAATAATCACGTAAAGGTTGGAATATCATATACTAAATCAACAGTGGGCCAAGGCCCATTTGGTTTTCGTTGGTCATATGTTGGACGAAAACACATATGGTGTTTTCACCAACATGGTGTTTTCGTGGGTAAAGATATTTGACAAGGGGTATTTTCGGCTAGAGCTCCATGTTTACTAATAAGTATACTACTCACATAACATACACTAGCAATATACAGCTATATATCCATACAGGCACGTATGTTGCACACAAATAAAACATATCATTCATAACACGATTTAACATATTACAAACGTGTTCCGTTGCGAAACAACTAGTCGTGCAAACAAACAATCCAAACAATTACGTGTAATAAATGCGAAGATAGAAATTGTGGAAATTCGAGTTGTCACACCAACTACGTCACGGTAATCCCCCACCGGGCCCACCGGTGAGACACGTGGAAATCGGGGTGTGACAATTCAATAATAGGATTGTAAATCTAGAACTTGCATGGTGAGGGTTCGATGATTTGTATGCGTTCATGTTCATGTGGTGGTTTGATAATGTTGCTTGATGAACTTATATCATGATAAACTAATAATCTAATTGTGTGTGGTCATTGGATGATTAGGGTCAATGATTGTTTAGTATGGTTTGTATGATGAGTGAGAACTGTTATGCTTTGAATGGGTGATGATTGTTCATGAGTAGAATGCATAATCATGGTTTAAAAGTGTCGTTTGATTCGATTGGGAAACTGTCAAAAATTGTTAGCATCAGTTTCGGCTGAGACTAAGGAAATTGTAACCGCTTGATGAGGGCAGTGACGAAGGACCCCCTCCACGAAGGATGTAATTCGACGAAGAACGTGGTTCTTCGTTGACTGGTTCTTGATGAATCATTAGGGTTCTTCGCCACATTCATTCTCGACGATGAATAGTTCTTCGCCATAAGGGTTCTTCACCGTGAAGGCATCCCACGAAGAATTGGTTCTTCATGAGGATGCTGCAATAGAGCAAATGGTCAGAACAGTAAAACAGTGTATGATGTATATGATAATGGATGTTTGTGTTTAATTTGTTGCATGATAATAATGCTGATTAGGAATGAGAAATCTGATTTGATTTATGTGAGTAGTAAACTCACCTGTTAAATGTTATTATGCATTATGCACATGGGATGTGGACTTGTATGAGATTGAGTATTTGCTATGTGTCATACGGTGATCTTTACGATGAACGTAAACTGTGAAAATACGTGACTTAATTGATTATGAAACTGATTTCATTGGTAACCACGGTAGGGTTTGGTTGACTAACTGGAACGAGTAATTTAATATACCGAGCAAATCTAAGGTGAGTTCATTTCCCTTGAGCATGCGTCCCGGTGGGTGGGATAATCAAATGGGTATTCCTGAGAGGAATAAGTCTTTTCTAGGTAAAAAACTGAGATGTTTAATAATACACTCATTTCCTATCACCTTAAGTCCAATCTTCTACCGAATAGTTACCTGTGAGGTAACGGGGTATTAGTTGATAACGCTATTAGGCTTGGCAACCTCACACCGTACCTGAGAGGACAGGCGTGAACTAATGACCTTAACATGACCAATGCTTAGATAGGGGGCATTAGGGACGGGCAAAACAATCTGGAGCCATCTTGCACGGTACTCAAGTTATTAACAACATTATTAATAAACTGAACTAAACACTTGGCAATTAACGTTTTTCGTAAAACTATGAACTCACTAGCGTTGTCTGATACACTTGTTGCATGCTCGCAGGTCATTAGATGCTATGGACGAGGACTTGCTATCTGGGATTGCTGGAGTAGTCATGGGTCGTGCCTTTTGGGGAGCACATGACAATACATTTGGTTTTCATATACTTGATTTTGAAACATTGATTTATGACTTATCTTTTACTTCCGCTGAACATGTTAAACTTGGGTTATGTTTATGAATGTTATTTTAATAAATGGAAACATTATTTAATATTTTGATATTAGTTCAATGCGATTGGTGGCTAGATCCTAGTACATCACACGCCTAGCAGGGTTTCTGCATGTGGTATTTTGGGGTGTGACAGTTTGGTATCAAAGCCACTGGTTATAGTGAACTAGGTTTTAAAACGTTTTATAAAACCAGACTATAACCGAACAGTTACAAAATTGACCATGACACTCAGCTCCAGATTGCAAGGTTTGTCTCTCGTTTACTTATTGCACAGCATATCTAGTGTACACTTATGTATGACATTGCATGTGAATGCACACTTATCACTACAGTATAAGTTTCTATGTTACTATCCTATGTTATGTGTTTGATAGTGTGACACTCCTCTAGGCCTTCATGATCTATGTTATGGTGTCTTTTGTCTTGCTACTCGAATTTGAGGAACCTTTTAGCGCAAGTTAAGAGGAGCTGGGATAAATATGCAAATCACATTATTATTATGGGTGCATACATAATGACAATGTGGGGTGCATGTGAGTCCCATTAAGGCTTAACGAGCATGAAGGGGGGGGGGGGGGTCCTGTTCTGTTGTTTGACATAGAAATAGAACACAGTAATCTGTAGAAGCCATAGTTATGTTTCACTTCTACTCAATTTTCAACCCTTAACCCTTTCCACTCTTCTTATATAGAATCATGAGCGGATGAAATGGTGGACGTGGTGGAGGCCGCGGCGGTGGACATAACAACATTGTTATGTCTCAGGCTGAATTAACCGACCTGATCAACACTCGTGTGGCTGAGGCCCTAGCGGCTCAGTAGGCTGGTATGATGTGTGCCAAAGACTCATTATCTTTTTGTCAGGTACTCGATTCTTACTCGTGTGTTGTATTTTCTTTCGTCCTTAGGTCAACAAGTGAATCATAATTAAAACAATCCGCCTGTTTGCACGTTTAAGACGTTTATGGATTGTAAGCCCCAGACGTTTAGTGGGACTGAAGGAGCTATGGGGTTGCTACGTTGGTTTGAAAAGGCAGAATCGGTGTTCGCTATGTGTAATTGTTCCGCTGGGGACAGAGTGAAGTATGCCACGGGCACGGTGGAGGATGGTGCCCTGACTTGGTGGAATGCCCAGGTCCAAATGTTGGGTATTGAAATGGCGAATGCAACTACTTGGGATGATTTTAAAGAACTGATGAGAGAAGAGTATTGCCCTCGTGATGAGATACAAAAGCTGGAGAACGAGTACTACAATTTGAAGATGGCAGGGTTCGAGATCGAAGCGTACACGAAACGGTCTCATGAGCTCACGAATATGTGTCCTGACTTATCATGACCACCCGACCGTAGGATTGAGTTGTATATTAATGGTCTAGCACCACAGGTCAAGGGCTTAGTCACTGCAGCAAATCTTGACAACTTGACTCGAATCATCCGCCTAGCCCACAAGATCACCGATCAAGAGGTGGAGCGTGGCTCGCTTCCACCACGTGTTTCTGCTATAGCTACTACTCCTGCTACTGACAGCAAACGTAAATGGAATGACGTGGACAAGGTGTCCAACTCGAATCAGTCACAGATAAAGCCAGACAACGGCAGCAACCGCAGTTTTAGTCAGTCGTCCTCAGTTAATCAGAATCAGACCAACAACTCAAATCAGGGTTCTTACGCAGGGAAACAACCAAAGTGTAACAAGTGCAACTTCCACCATCGTGGGCCATGCACCCAGGTCTGTCACAGGTGCAACAAGGTGGGCCATATGGCTAGAGATTGAAGGGCCCAATTCCCAAAACAGTAGCAATAGCAACCCCCACAGCAGCAGCTGCAGCAGCAGGAAAGGCAACAGCCTCAACAGAACCATGGAAATCGTAAGGGGTGTTTTCAGTGTGGAGACGAGTGTCATTTTAGGCGGGATTGCCCTCAACTGAATCAGTATGCTGGTAATAATAACAACAACACTGGGAACAACAACAACGAGAACAATGGTGGGAATGGTGCGCATGGAAGAGTGTTTACTATTGGTGTCGGGGAAGCTAGGAATGATGCCAACGTGGTGACTGGTACGTTTTCTGTGAACAATCTATTTGCTTCTGTTTTATTCGACTCTGGTGCCGATTGGACTTATGTGTCTTCGGGGTTCAGTTGTCAGTTAGGGTTGACTCCTACACCTCTTGTAAACAAACACGTAGTAGAATTAGCTGATGGCAAATCGATTGAAGCTTCACATGTCCTTTTTGGGTGCAAACTCAATCTTATGGGTCCAGTGTTCGACATTGACCTACTCCCCGTTACTCTTGGAAGCTTCCATGTAGTCGTTGGTATGGACTGGTTGTCTAAGCACCAAGCGGAAATTCTTTGTAAGGATAAAATCGCACGTATCCCTCTCCCCAGTGGAGAATCTCTGTCGGTTCAAGGTCATCGTGGTGGTGCAATGGTTGGCATCAGCTCAGCCATGAAAGCCCAGAAGTGTCTACGAAAGGGCTACCCTGCTATTTTAACACTTGTTACTAATACTTAGCCTGAAGATAGGAAAATCGAAGACCTGCCAGTTGTTCGTGAGTTTTCCGATGTATTTCCTGAAGAACTTCCTGGTTTACCTCCACACCGTCAGGTGGAATTTCAAATTGACCTTACACCAGGAGCAACCCTGATTGCTCATGCTCCTTATGGTCTCGCACCAGGAGAGTTGCAAGAACTGTCTAATCAACTCCAAGAACTGTTGGATAGAGGTTTTATCCGCCGCAGTTCTTCACTTTGGGGAGCCCCAGTCCTGTTTGTGAAGAAGAAAGACGGGTCCTTTCGTATATGTATAGATTATTGTGAACTCAACAAGGTGACCATCAAGAACCGTTATCCTTTACCACGTATCGACGACCTGTTTGACCAGTTGCAAGGGTCAAGTTTTTACTCGAAAATCGACTTAAGATCGGGTTATCATCAGATGAGAGTCCGAGAGGAGGATGTTCCAAAAACAACTTTTCGAACACGGTATGGCCATTATGAGTTTCTGGTTATGCCATTCGGGTTGACAAACACACCAACAGTTTTCATGGACCTTATGAATCGTGTGTGCAAACTGTATCTTGACAACTTTGTCATTGTGTTTATCGATTACATTTTGATCTATTCTAAGAGCAAGGAGGACCACGAGCGACACTTGTGTCTTATTTTGAAGCTCCTGAGGAAGGAGCAACTCTACGCGAAGTTTTCTAAGTGTGACTTCTGGATACGAGAAGTACACTTCCTTGGTCACATTGTTAATGTAACAGGGATACACGTGGATCCTGCTAAGATTTATGCTATCAGAAATTGGGTGGCACCAAAGAATCATACGGAGGTGCGACAAGTTCTGGGTCTCGCGGGGTACTACTGCAGATTTATTAAATACTTCTCGAAGATCACTCAACTTCTTACCGCATTAACACAGAAAGGCATTGTATATTCTTGGGGGATGAAGCAGGAGGATGCTTTCCAACTCTTGAAACAAAAACTCTGCAGTGCACCAATCTTGTCTTTACCTGAAGGTACCGAGGATTTTGTGGTGTATTGTGATGCTTCTATTCAGGGTCTCAGCTGTGTGCTAATGCAACGCGAGAAGGTGATAGCGTTTGCTTCTCGACAGTTGAAGGTTCATGAGAAAGATTACACGACTCACGACTTAGAGTTGGGGGCCATGGTGTTTGCATTAAAAATCTGGAGGCATTACTTGTACGGTACTAAATGCACTATTTATACTGACTACAAGAGCCTTTAGCATATCTTTGATCAGAAGGAATTGAATATGCGATAGCGTCGCTGGGTAGAACTCTTAAACGACTATGATTGTGCAATCAAGTACCATCCAGGTAAAGCTAACGTTGCGGTAGATGCCATTAGTCGAAAGGAAACGAAACCCAAGCGTGTCCGCGCTCTGCAGGTCACTATCCACTCTAATTTACCTGATCAGATCCGTTCTGCTCAGACTGAAGCATTGAAGGAAGAAAATCTCGAAGCTGAATATTTGCGGGGCATGGAAAAACGACTTGTAGAGAGATTCACGACATTTATTATTTCATGGAACGAATATGGGTTCCTTCGTATGGTAATCTTAAAGAGCTTGTGATGGACGAAGCACACAAGTCTCGATACTCTGTTCACCCGGGTTCGGATAAGATGTATCAGGACCTCAAGGTTTTATACTGGTGGCTGAAGATGAAAGCCCACATCGCGACGTATGTGAGTAAATGTTTGACTTGTGCGAAAGTCAAGGTGGAGTATCAGAAACCCTTTGGCCTGCTTTAGCAACCAGAGTTACCCATGTGGAAATGGGAGCAAATTGCTATGGATTTCATCACTGGTTTGCCAAGAACACAAAACGTAAACGATACCATCTGGGTGATTGTTGACCGTCTCACAAAGTCAGCGCACTTCCTAGCAATCAAGGAAACGGATAAGTTCTCACAACTTGCTGCTGTCTATCTGAAGGAGGTGGTTTCTAGGCACGGGGTGCCAACCTTTATTATCTCTGATCGTGATCCGCGTTTCATATCTGATTTGTGGCAATCAATGCATAAATCATTCGGCTCATGTCTCGACATGAGCACTACTTATCACCCACAAATGGATGGTCAAAGCAAACGAACCATCCAGACACTTGAAGACATGCTGCAAGCATGTGTTATTGATTTTGGTAAGGGGTGGGAGAAACACTTGTTGTTGACAGAGTTCTCTTACAACAACAGTTACCATACCAGCATCCAGGCAGCTCCGTTCGAGGCATTGTACGGGCGGAAATGTCATTCTCCTCTTTGTTGGGCTGAGGTGGGTGATAGCCAGATCACAAGTCCAGAACTTGTACTTGAAACTTCAGAGAAGATTATCCAGATCAGAAATCGTATGGCGGCAGCGCGCGACCGTCAGAAAAGCTACGCTGACCGTTAGAAATCGTAGGAAACCTTTGGAGTTTGCTGTAGGCGATCATGTTATGTCGAAAGTCTCACCCTGGAAGGGTGTGGTACGCTTTGGGAAACGCGAAAAACTTAATATGCGTTATGTCGGGCCATTCAAAATTCTGGAACGAATTGGTAAAGTGGCCTACAAGCTCGAACTACCTGTTGAGTTGGGTAATGTTCATGATGTCTTCCATGTTTCGCAACTAAAGAAGTGTTTATCCGATGAAAAACTTGTGGTACCACTCCAAGAACTAAAAATCGACGACAAATTGCAGTTTGTAGAAGAACCCATCAAAATTATGGATCGAGAGGTCAAGGTTCGTAAGCATAGTGGAATCCCGATCATGAGAGTTTGTTGGAACTCAAGACGTGGACTAGAGTTCACGTGGGAACACGAGGATCAGATGAACCTCAAGTATCCTCAACTTTTCCCAACTGACAAATCTAATCCTGACACAACTAGTGAATTTCGGGACGAAATTCCCTTTCAAGTTTGGGATGATGTGGCACCCGAGGAAAATCCATAGTCATCCTGATCTAACACTTTGCTGCTTTGGGTTACTTATCAAATTTCGGGACGAAATTTCTTTCAAGTTGAGGATGATGTGACAACCCGAGACTTTAAGGTCTTTCCTCTACGCATCACTTGTTTCACAATCTTGTTTTGAAGTTGGGGATGATTAAAGTATTGCTATGTTTGGTTGTTGCATGTAAATTTAGGTGTTGTTTAATGTGTAATTTTTGGTCAGAGCATGGCACCACACTTGATTCACGAAAAACCCAAGTCGACGAAGAACTAGGGATCTTCATCCCAAGCTCATGTCGGCGAAAAACTAGGGTTCTTCGCCAAGAGGTCTTTCGCCAAAAGGGCCCTCGGCCCAGGTTCAGTCACGGACCAAAAAGGGCCCGACTGTCATTTTGTTTGTATAACCCCTCATAACCTGCAACCGTAAACACAAAACCCGATCCTCTCTGTGCGACGACAATCTTGGGATCACGAAGCCTTTCATCTTGAACAAACTAATCACTTCGGTATAACGGTTAGTGCCTATCAATGTTAATTGTTAAAATCCTGATGATGTGATCTTAGGTGAAATTAGGGTTTCATTAATAGGATTGTAAATCTAGAACTTGCATGATGAGGGTTCGATGATTTGTATGCGTTCATGTTCATGTGGTGGTTTGATAATGTTGCTTGATGAACTTATATCATGATAAACTAATAATCTGATTGTGTGTGGTCATTGGATAATTAGGGTCAATGATTGTTTAGTATGGTTTGTATGATGAGTGAGAACTGTTATGCTTTGAATGGGTGATGATTGTTCATGAGTAGAATGCATAATCCTAGTTTAAAAGTGTCGTTTGATTCGATTGGGAAACTGTCAAAAATTGTTAGCATCTGTTACGGATGAGACTAAGGAAATTGTAACCGCCTGATGAGGGCAGCGACGAAGGACCCCCTCCACGAAGGATGTAATTCGACGAAGAACGTGGTTCTTCGTTGACTGGTTCTTGACGAACCATTAGGGTTCTTCGCCACATTCATTCTCGACGAAGAATAGTTCTTCGCCATAAGGGTTCTTCGCCGTGAAGGCATCCCACGAAGAATTGGTTCTTCATGAGGATGCTGCAATAGAGCAAATGGTCAGAACAGTAAAACAGTGTACGATGTATATGATAATGGATGTTTATGTTTAATTTGTTGCATGAGAATGATGCTGATTAGGAATGAGAAATCTGATTTGATTTGTGTGAGTAGTAAACTCACCTGTCAAATGTTATTATGCATTATGCACATGGGATGTGGACTTGTATGAGATTGAGTATTTGCTATGTGTCACACGGTGATCTTTGGGTTAAACGTAAACTGTGAAAATACGTGACTTAATTGATTATGAAATTGATTTCATTGGTAACCACGGTAAGGTTTGGTTGACTAACTGGAACGAGTAACTTAATATACCGAGCAAATCTAAGGTGAGTTCATTTCCCTTGAGCATGCGTCCTGGTGGTTGGGACAATCAAATGGGTATTCCTGAGAGGAATAAGTCTTTTCTGGGTAAAAACTGAGATGTTGGATAATACACTCATTTCCTATCACCTTAAGTCCCATCTTCTACCGAATAGTTACCTGAGAGGTAACGGGGTATTAGTTGATAGCGCTATTAGGTTTGGCAACCTCACACCGTACCTGAGAGGATGAGCGTGAACTAATGACCTTAATCATGACCAATGCTTAGATTGGGGGCCTTGGGGACGGGCAAAACAATCTGGAGCCATCTTGTACGGTACTCGAGTTATTATCAACATTATCAATAAACTGAACTAAACACTTGGAAATTAACGTTTTCGTAAAACTATGAACTCACCAGTGTTGTCTGATACACTTGTTGCATGCTCGAATGTCGTTAGATGCTATGGACGAGGACTTGCTATCTGGGATTGCTGGAGTAGTCATGGGTCGTGCCTTTTGGGGAACACATGACAATACATTTGGTTTTCATATACTTGATTTTGAAACATTGATTTATGACTTATCTTTTGCTTCCGCTGAACATGTTAAAGTTGGGTTATGTTTATGAATGTTATTTTAAGAAATGGAAACTTTATTTAATATCTTGATATTAGTTCAATGTGATTGGTGGCTAGATCCTGGTACGTCACACGCCTAGCGGGGTTTCTTCATGTGGTATTTTGGGGGTGTGACACATTGAATATTGAGTTGTTTTTAAACATTATGGTGTTGAA
Source organism: Helianthus annuus (assembly GCF_002127325.2). Classification (NCBI taxonomy): domain Eukaryota; kingdom Viridiplantae; phylum Streptophyta; class Magnoliopsida; order Asterales; family Asteraceae; genus Helianthus; species Helianthus annuus. The sequence continues at coordinate 88,124,235 of NC_035444.2, read as the reverse complement.
TTGCTTGAATAATAATTTATGCTTCCGCGAACATAAACATGTTTTAAACGAATGTTTTAAATTACACTATTTACATATGAGGGGAATTTCATTTTATTATGTTATTGTTAGTTCAATGTGATTAGTTGCTAGATCCTGGTACGTCACACGCCTCGCGGGGGTTTCCGCATGTGGTATTTAGGGGGTGTGATAGTTTGGTATCAGAGCCACTAGTTATACTGAACTAGATTTTAAAATGTTTTCATAAAACTAGACTATAACCGAAACAGTTCTGAAAGCAACCATGACACCCCGTTCCAGAATGCAAGTTTTGTCTCTTACTTACAGTATGCATTACATGTCTAGCGTACGCTTAATTATAACATTGCACATGGTTGCGCACTCAGCACTATAGCACGATTACATGCAATACTTGTTTACATTACCATGCGTTGTTAGTATGGCATAATCTCTAGACTTGTGTGAACCTTACCATTTTGACAACATCTGTTTCGACACTTGAATCTGAGGGACCTTATGACACAAGTTAAGAGGAATTGAGATGAACATGCAAATAACATTATCATTATGGTGCACACGTACTAATAATGTGGGGTGCATGTGAGACCCAGTGAGGCTTAACAAGTGTGAATGGGGTTCTGACCTGTTATACGACATAATGGGAGAATTCAATAACCTATAGGAGTCACAGCAAAGATTGACTTCTACTCAATCATGATCCTTACTTTATCCACTCTTCTCATGGATGCAGAATCATGAATGGACGTGGTGGACGTACTGGTGGACGCGGTGGTTGACGTATTGGTGGACGCGGTGGTGGACGTGGAAATATCGTCATGACTCAGGCAGAGTTGACTGACCTAATTAATACACGTGTGGCTGAAGTCTTAGCAGCTCACCAAGCTGGTACGATAATTATAGGACGACTCTTGTACCTTAATCGTAAACTCAACTCTCACTCGTGCCTCGTATTTTCTTTCATTTCCAAGTCATCCTGGGAATCAGAATCAGAACATTCCGCTTGTCTGTACCTTCAAGACGTTCATGGATTGCAAACCGCAAATCTTTAGTGGAACTGAAGTAGTAGTGGGACTACTCCATTATTTCGAAAAGGCCGAGTCAGCTTTCGCAATGTGTAATTGTCCAGCTGGGGACAGGGTCAAGTATGCTTTGGACACATTGGAGGACGGTGCCTTGACCTGGTGGAATAATACTACTTAGGATGATTTCAAGGAGCTGATGCGGGAGGAGTATTGTCCTCATGACGAAGTGTAGAAGCTGGAGAATGAATATTACAATTTGAAAATGGTGGGATAAGAGATCGAGGCTTATACGAAACGATCTCATGAACTGGCGAACATGTGCCCAAACTAATCAAACCCACCACACAGGAGGATTGAGCTGTACATCAATGGTTTAGCGCCGCAAATTAAGGGTATGGTTATCACAGCAAACCTCGATAACTTGCCTTGGATCATCCGACTAGCTCACAAGATTACCGACCAGGAAGTCGAGCGTGGCTCGTTGCCAGCACATGGTACTACCACTACTCCTTCTACTGATAACAAATACAAATGGAACGATTCGGACAAGGCGTCTAACTCAAATCAGCAACAGAAGAAAGCAGATACCAACCACAACTATAACTTCAACCAGTCTTCCACTGCCAGTCAATACCAGAACAACAACCAAAACTAGGGCTCTTACGCGGGTAAGCAGCCGAAGTGCAACAAGTGCATCTACCACCACTACGGTCAGTGCTCTCGAACCTGTCAACGGTGTGACAAGGTGGGCCACATGGCAAAAGATTGCAAATCTCCGTACCCAAAACAACAACAGCAACAGCAACAGCAACAGCGACAACAACCAAAACAATACCAGGGTAATCAGAGGGGATGTTACCAGTGTAGAATCGAGGGCCATTTCAAGAAGGATTGCCATAATTGAATCAGAACGCTAATAACAACAATAATCGGAATAACAACAACCACAATAACAACACTACGAACAACAATAACAACAATGGTGGAAATGGGGCTCGTGGCAGAGCATTTACCATTGGCGTTGGTGATGCAGGAAACGATGGTAATGTCGTGACCGGTACGTTTTCTGTGAACAATCTTTTAGCCTATGTATTATTCGACTCTGGTGCCGATTGGAGTGACGTGTCTTTGAGATTCAGTAGACTGTTAGAATCAACCCCGACACCCCTCGAAACCAAACACGTTGTAGAATTAGCTGATGGACAGTAAATTGAAGACTCTCATGTCCATGTAGGGTGCAAAATCGACCTCTCAGGTCAGCTGTTCAACATTGACCTTTTTCCCGTCACCCTTGGTAGCTTTGACGTAGTCGTTGGCGTGCACTGGTTGTCCAAACACCGAGCAGAAATTCTCTGTAAAGATAAAATCGTACGTATTCCTCTCCCAAATGGAGATTCGTTGTCTATCCAAGGCCATCGGAGTGATGTAACGGTCGACATCATTTCTGCCATGAAAGCATACAAGTTCTTACGAAAGGGTTATCCTGCTGTTCTAGCACTCGTTACCGATACTCAGTCTGAGGAAAAGAAGATCGAAGACCTTCCAGTCGTTCGTGACTTTTCTGATGTGTTTCCTAAAGAACTTCCAGGACTACCTTCGCACCGTCAGATGGAATTTCAGATTGAGCTCATGCCAGGAGCATCTCTGATTGCTCGCGCTCCTTATCGACTTGCACCAGGAGAATTGCAAGAATTGTCAAATCAACTCCAAGAATTGTTGGATAGAGGCTTTATCTGACCTAGTTCTTCGCCATGGGGAGCCCCAGTTCTATTCGTGAAGAAGAAAGACGGGTCCTTTCGTATGTGCATCGACTATCGCAAACTTAACAAGGTAACAGTCAAGAATCGTTATCCTCTTCCACGCATTGATGACTTGTTTGATCAGCTACAAGGGTCAAGCTTCTATTCGAAAATCGATTGAAGATCGGGCTACCATTAGATGAGAGTCCGAGAGGAAGATGTTCTCAAAACAGCCTTCCGAACGTGGTACGACCATTACGTGTTTTTTATCATGCCATTTTGGTTAACCAACGCACCAACGGTATTCATGGATCTCATGAACCACATGTGCAAACCGTATGTCACACCCCAACCGATGGTGGAATCATTGGGGCGCGACACTAGGCGAATCAGATTGCTCAAGAGAATCCATAACAACTACACTGCGATAATATTTATTACATTCGTTATCCCATACTAACAAATAATACAATTACATAAGTCATCACAGATTTCTTGTCCTCTTGAACAATTTAAATCCGACAATCTAGATTTTAGATGAGTTTCTAGACTTCCTAGCTTGATTTGATGTAGACTTTGACTAAACCTGCAACATACGTTAAAATATAGTCAATACGAAAGTATTGGCGAGTATACAGGTTTGATATGTAATAGTATAATATATTAAAGAGTGCTGCGAATTCCCACATGCATAAACGTAATACACGACATATATACTCACAAAATTGATACTACCTGTCACACCCCCAAAATCCACCATGCGGAGTACTACCGCTTGGAGGCGTGACGTGACCAGGATCGAGCCACCAATCATACTGAACAACGTATTTAAGTAAATAAAGCCAATCACAATAGGATTGGTGACCAAAAGCTAGTTAACCAAGTTTTAATTTAGACAGCGGAAGCATAAACGTAAAGTTCAAAACATAAGTTCACAGTTCATAAGTTTCAAGTCCAACACATAGGTTTAATAAGTTCATAATGATTTAAATATTAAACACTGGACATAACCGTCCGTACACCACAACGACTCCACCCTCGTGCAAGCTCCAAGCAGTTAGCGACCTGTAAGGCATGTAACAACGAGTCAACAACAAAGTTGAGTGAGTTCACGTTTGGTTGTTTAGTTTTTTAGTTGTTTTCCGAAAACGTGGGGGCTTCCCCATGTGAACTACAGTTCATTCTTTATTTCCCATACCCTGTTCATGATTAGTGGGGGCTTCCCCATGTGAATTACTAGACCATATGATATCGACTACTACGCAAGTAAGTTGTGCCCTACATCAGTGTCTATCATCACTGATGGTTTGCCATAGTCCATTAGTACACGCCCGTCCGACTGGCACGGTGTGAGGTTTGTTAAACCTAATAGCGCTATTAACTAATGACCCGCTCGCCATTGGCCTCGGCGATCAAGTCCATATGAAATGAGGGACGTATGATAGAGTTTTGTCTAGTAAGTTTAAGGTTGTTGTCCTACACAAGGAGGACGAACGTACGTAGTTCTCCCAAAGAGAATACGCAGGATTAATACTAGCATCCTACCCGAGGAGGATGGCCATACATATCCTACGTAAGTAAGATATGTAGATTGCGTTTTAATTCTTTAACCCATTCCCAAACCACCGGGAATCCCATGCCTTAGAAAGTGTGTGAACACACCTCGGTTATCTCGGTTAGATTCTAAAATATAGCTAACAGTCAGAGTCGATCAATCACGTCCTAATATAATTACCAGTTAATCATTTAGTGGTTTTCAAATAGAGCACAAAGTTTCTACACGTATCTATCACATAACATGCATTACTTTAACGGTTTATGCCCATATAAACTACTCATCCATTCCCATTCACAAATAAACATACGACATTGCACATAACACTTTTATCGACACATAACATGTTAGATCATTCACAGATAACATATTCGACATTCAGACCCGCAAATCACTACTTATGTGGTTTTAACTTAATTATCCGAAACTGGGCTGTTTTCGAGCATTTTAATAAAATAGTTATATTATTTCGAAAAATTCCCAACTTTTTATAGAAGATGCTAAACGACCCATATATTATTGTGTAAAAATCTCGGGATCTAATTCATCACGAATATTTTATAAAAAATCATTTTCCGGACTGCACTTAGATTTATTATTTTCTGACTGCAGCCCACGGAATAATTCACTAAAAATTCATTGTAAGTCGGATTGACGAAATTCAAGTGGGACAATTACTATGACATCAGTGTCCATCTACTGTACAGATTTCATGGGCTGATTCTACACAGAACTCAAGTTATGACTGAAAACATATCGCAAATTTTCTGCAGAAAAATGCAGCTCTAGCTGCGGTTACGGAATGACACTTTAAAAATAGTAAACGAAGTCCAAAAATTATGATTCTAGTGCCATTAGAACCGTATTTCATAATAACAGGTTTTAGACTCAAAACATTAGTTTTTCGTTGAGTTTATGACCTGTTTATTGCCAACTGAAGTTGGCTGTAAAACTTGGACAGATTCTGTTTTCATTTTTTAACTTTCTAACTTGTGTTCGATTGATTTCCATTATCATGTTTAGTGATCACAACAACATCAAACATCAATATTAACCAGTAAATCATCAAGAAATCAATCATGAATCATAACAACACAAGATCTACATGATTTACACACACATCTACTATTTATCCAACATATTCATCCTACTTTCAAGTCTTTAAGTTTTGATCTTTTGTGTTCTTGAGTTTTAGCCGTTAAATCTCTTATTAACCACCTTAAACAAGAACAAGAAGGCGTTTAGAAGCACTTACTACTAGCTCGTGGCTAGGGAAGAATCAAAGCGAAAACAAGGTGGATAAAAGCAACGTAGAGAGGTTCTTGATATTCCGAAAGCACCAAGCTTCATTGTTGGACCTCTTACACCTTTGTATGAATGAGAAATGATTGAACAAGAGCTTGATGATGGTGGTAGTATGGTGGAAGGTGGCTGCGGAACTCAAAGGAGGAGAGAAGAGAAGAAGTTTTGAAGGTGTGTTGTGTTGAGAATGGTGGTTATGTTCTAAAGGCTAGTGCTTATATCCTCCAACACAATTTAGTCCCATGGATAATATGTTCCTTAGAGTACATACATATCCTAATTAAAAATCAAAGAAATCCCACCATTTAGGCATGTGGTCGATTAGGCTAGGGGGGGGGTGTCTAGTTGGTTTTCAACTAATTGGTTAAGGATCTTGGTTATAATTTAAGAGTTTAGTTGGTGATTATATGTGTGGTGTAATATATAGTGTGTTAGGGTGTTCGGGGACCCTAACTAGCTTAGAAAAATAAAAACAATGTATTTGACAATATTTTTGTGTTCCAGGTAAAGCCCGGTTGTTCGGTTCGGTGTTGTATTGTTAAAGTGCTTAATTAACCCGTAACGTGTCATATATATATTTTTGTAACGTTTTTAATTTTTAATACTCAGGAAATCACACAGGACTTTTTAGTAACTTTTATGTACATTACTAGTAGGTTAACAAGTACATGTAAGTATAACACAGTAATCAGAGAGCAGTTAAGTAGTTCCACACAGTCGTCAAGCACTTTAGTTATCAATAATAAATTGTACAGAATACATGGAATTTTGAGGGTTGTCACATTCTCCCCCTGTTAAGAAAATTTCGTCCCGAAATTTAGCACGTGGTTACTGAGGAAGCTGGTTAAGTTGCGTTGTTTTCCTGATTTCCCTGGGGTGTCACATCATCCCCCCGTTGATTTGGAATTTCGTCCCGAAATTCTGCAGTAGCTTCAGTCTCAGTAGTGGTTGTGTTTTTCTTAAACTACTGGGGATACTTGAGTTTCATTTGGTCTTCTCGTTCCCAGGTATACTCTGGGCCACGACAGGAATTCCAACGAACTCGGACGAGAGATATTCTGGTGTGCTTGAGAATCTTAACGTCTTGATCCGTAATCTCTACTGGTTCTTCGACGAATCGCAGCTGGTCGTCGATAGTGAGCTCCTTGAGAGGAACTATGAGGGTCTCGTCTGACAGACACTTCTTCAGATTTGATACATGGAAAACATTGTGAACTCCGCTGAGTTATTCAGGTAGATTCAACCTGTAGGCGACCTTGCCAATTCTCTCGATGATTTTGAAGGGTCCAACGTATCGCGGGTTGAGTTTGCCTCGTTTGCCGAAACGAACTACACCTTTCCAAGGTGAGACTTTGAGTAGCACTCGATCCCCAACCTGGAACTCGAGTGGCTTCCTTCGCTTATCGGCATAGCTTTTCTGACGGTCATGAGTCGCCGCCATGCGTTGTCGTATCTGAGCAATCTTCTCGGTTGTATCTACTATGAGTTCTGGACCAGTGATTTGACTATCACCAACTTTTGCCCAACAAAGAGGTGATCGGCATTTACATCCATATAATGCCTTGAATGGAGCGTCCTGAATGCCGGTGTGGTAGCTGTTGTTATACGAAAACTCCACTAACGGGAGATGCTTTTCCCAGCCGTTACCAAAATCGATTGCACATGCCCTAAGCATGTCTTCAAGGGTTTCGATGGTGCGTTCAGATTGCCCATCCGTTTGTGGGTGATAAGCGGTGCTCATATCTAAACGTGAGCCAATAGACTTATGCATAGTTTGCCACAGTTCAGAGGTGAAACGCGCGTCACGATCAGAAATGATGGAGGTTGGCACTCCGTGCCTTGATACCACTTCTTTTAACTAGATGTCTGCTAGAGTAGAAAACTTATCTGTTTCTTTGATAGGCAGAAAATGAGCAGACTTGGTCAGTCGATCCACGATTACCCAAATGGTATCGTTTCTGCGTTGAGATCTGGGCAGGCCAGTAACGAAATCCATGGAAATTTGCTCCCATTTCCATGTAGGTATCTCTGGTTGTTGGAGTGGGCCTGATGGTTTCTTGTATTCGACCTTGACCCTAGCACAAGTCAAGCATTTACTGACGTAGGTTGCTATACTGGCTTTCATACCAGGCCACCAGTATGTAGTCTTTAAGTCGTGGTACATCTTATCCGAACCAGGATGTACTGAATAACGAGACTTATGTGCTTCATCCATCACGAGCTCGCGTAAGTCTCCATACAGTGGAACCCAGATGCGTCCGTTAACATAGTAGGCGCCGTTTTCCTTTTGTTCTAGCCGTTGTCTCGATCCTCGTAGGGACTCAGCCCTGACGTTCTCTGCCTTCAATGCTTCAACCTGAGCATTGCGAATCTGAGCGGGAAGGTTAGATTGGATGGTAAGCTGTAACGCACGTACACGCTTCGGTATAGTATCCTTTCGACTGAGGGCGTCAGCCACAACATTGGCCTTGCCCGGATGATACTTGATCGCGCATTCATAATCATTCAAGAGCTCTACCCATCGGCGTTGTCGCATATTCAATTCCTTTTGCTTGAAGATATGCTAGAGACTCCTGTGATCGGTGTAAATGTGCACTTGGTACCGTACAGGTAATGTCTCCATATCTTAAGCACGAAAACAACTGCTCCCAGTTCCAGATCGTGAGTAGTGTAGTTCCTTTCGTGAACTTTAAGTTGGCGTGATGCGTAGGCAATAACCTTGTCGCGTTGCATCAACACGCAACCAAGTCCTTGGATGGAAGCGTCGCAATAAACCACAAAATCATCTGTGCCTTCAGGCAATGAGAGGATAGGTGCGCTACAGAGTCTATCTTTCAAGTGCTGAAATGCGGACTCCTGTGCATCACCCTAACGATAGGTAACACCTTTCTGAGTCAGTGAAGTGAGAGATTCCGCAATCTTTGAGAAATCTTTGATGAATCTTCTGTAGTATCCTGCCAATCCCAAGAATTGGCGGATTTCTGTTGGTGTACGGGGTGCAGGCCAGTTCTTGATCGAGTCAACCTTGGATGGATCAACATGAATCCCATCCTTGTTTACCACATGGCCTAGAAAGTGGACTTCGCGAAGCCAGAAGTCACATTTCGAAAACTTAGCATACAACTGCTCTTTTCGGAGAAGTTCCAGAATAAGCTTCAGGTGTTGCTCGTGTTCCTCCTAACTCTTAGAATAGATCAGGATGTCGTCGATGAACACTATGACAAACTTATCCAGGTAAGGCTTGCACACTCGGTTCATGAGATCCATGAAGACTGCAGGTGCATTCGTTAATCCGAAAGGCATAACCAGAAACTCATAATGGCCGTAACGAGTTCTGAATGCTGTTTTGGAGACGTCCTCCTCTCGGACTCTCATCTGATGGTATCCCGATCTCAAATCAATCTTAGAGTAATAACTCGACCCTTGCAACTGGTCGAATAAGTCATCAATGCGTGGAAGAGGATAACGATTCTTCACAGTCACCTTGTTGAGCTCGCGGTATTCAATACACATCCTGAAAGTACCGTCTTTCTTCTTCACAAACAAGACTGGAGCTCCCCAAGGCGAAGAGCTAGGACGTTTGAAACCCTTTTCCAAGAGTTCTTGTCATTGCATGGACAGTTCTTCAAGCTCTGATGGAGCTAGACGATAAGGTGCTCGAGCTACTGGTGCTGCTCCAGGAGCTAGTTCGATTTGAAACTCAACTTGGCGATGAGGCGGGAGACCAGGCAATTCCTCAGGAAATACCTCAGGAAAGTCACGCACAATAGGAATGTCTTCTATCTTCCTTTCTTCCGTGGATGAATCAGAAACGAGGGCTAGAATAGTGGTGTGGCCCTTTCGCAAACACTTTTGGGCCTTAAGGAAAGAGATGATGCCTACAACAGCACCACTCTTGTCGCCATGAATCACGAGGGGTTCTTTATCAGAACGAGGGATGCGGATGATTTTCTCCTTGCAAATAATCTCCGCTTGGTGTTGAGATAACCAATCCATCCCAATAATGACGTCGAAGCTACCCAGAACGATAGGAATAAGATCGAGGGAGAAGGTCTGACCAGCTAGGACGAGGTTACAGCCCTTAACTATGTGTGTGGCATCAATACTTTTACCGTTTGCTATTTCTACCGTGTGTTTGGTGTTCAAAAGTGTTGAAGTGCGCTTAAGCATTTGGCTAACTTTTAAGGACACATAACTAGTATCGGCACCCGAATCAAATAACATATTAACAAAGAAGTCGTCCAGAAGAAACTTACCCATTACAACGTTGGGATCGTTCCTTGCTTCTCCCTGACCAATCACGAACACACGACCTTGGGCTCCATTGCCATTATTGTTACCTCCGTTGTTGCCTCCATTGTTGTTCCCATTGTGGTTCCCGTTTCTTGGGTTGTTCTGATTCTGGTTTTGGTTCAGCTGGGGGCAGTTCCTCTTAAAGTGGCCTTCAACGCCACACTGAAAGCATCATTTATTTCCCTGCTGATGCTGCTGCTGGTGGTTCTGTGGAGCTTGTTGTTGTTGTTGGCGATTCTGATTCACAGGACGTGGGCTCCTGCAATCTTTGGCTTCGTGACCCAGCTTGTGACATCTCTGACAACGACCCTTGTTGCACTGGCCGCTGTGGTGCAGATTACATCAATTGCACTTAGGGTGATTTCCCTTGTACCCACCCTGACCTTGATTTCCAGATGACTGCTGATTGGGGCTCCTGTACTCATCTGTCTTTCGCTGCTGAGATTGAGCTGAAGCAGAACCCTTGCCCAGATTTCCATCTCACTTGCGCTTATTGTCGTTCGGAGCATCAGAAGTAGTGGCGCTAATTCGTTTGGGCAGTTTGTTCTGCTCAACTGCCTGATCACTAAGACGATGAGCCAACTTGAGGATTTGTTGTATAGTGCCAAGATTAGCTGAGGTTATGTGGCTTTGAATTTCTGGCACCAAGCCCTTAAGGTACAGCTCAATGCGTTTGTAGGGGGGGTCCACCATTGTAGGGCACAAGATGGCTAGCTCATTTGACCTCTTCGTGTATGCCTCAATCTCAGATCCCATCATCTTCAAATTGAAAAATTCCACCTCCAGCTTGTGGATGTCGTCACGACTGCAGTACTCTTCTCTAATTAGTTCTTTGAAACCGTTCCATGGGGTGGCATTAGCAACCGCCAACCCTAGCAGTTGAACCTGTGCTTTCCACCAGGTTAATGCAGCTCCTTCGAGTGTTCCAGTAGCATATTTCACCCTTCGATCTTCGGGGCATTCACACATCTCAAAAACAGACTCAAGCTTCTCGAACCAGTGAAGAAGGCCTACAGCACCTTCTGTGCCGCTGAAAGTGCTTGGTCGGCAATCCATGAAGGTTTTGAATGTGCACACAGGAGGCTGAGCATGTTGACCTGTGGTGCGTGAATAAATGACAAGGTTAAGCACGAGAGTTGGTTTGCAAAGGTAGGATCTAAACGTCCTAAGATAGGTCGAAGTAGCAGGTTATACCTCCTGCAGGAACAGCTGCGAGTGCCTCAGCAACTCGTTCATTGATCAAAGCCGTCAACTGGGCTTGAGTGAGGTTGATACGTCCTCTGCGTCCGCTCATGATCTTCATAATGAAGCAACGTAAGTGAGAATAGTGTCGCGAAAGTGCGTGAGTGTGAGACGACAGGAGAGAGTAAGCACACAAGGTTCAAATAGCAATTATCACATTAACTAATGCACAGTGAGAACTATCTAACCAACCATATAACATATATCATACCACTTATGGAGTCGAGTCTTGCACGTGGAGCGAAGCGTCGTTGTGGATCGTTGAGCACTGTACAGGTTATACTCTAGTTTTATCAAAAAGCTTTTCCTTTTTTAAAACCAAGTTCACTATAACCAATGGCTCTGATACCAATCTGTCACACCCCCAAAATCCACCATGCGGAGTACTACCGCTTGGAGGTGTGACGTGACCAGGATTGAGCCACCAATCATACTGAACAACGTATTTAAGTAAATAAGGACAACCACAATACGATTGGTGACCAAAAGCTAGTTAACCAAGTTTTAATTTAGACAGCGGGAGCATAAACGTAAAGTTCAAAACATAAGTTCGCAGTTCATAAGTTTAAAGTCCAACACAAAGGTTTAATAAGTTCATAATGATTTAAATATTAAACACTGGACATAACCGTCCGTACACCACAACGACTCCACCCTCGTGCAAGCTCCAAGCAGTTAGCGACCTGTAAGGCATGTAACAACGAGTCAACAACAAAGTTGAGTGAGTTCACGTTTGGTTGTTTAGTTTTTAAGTTGTTTTCCGAAAACGTGGTTTGTCTTTCGTTGGCGCGATTGCCGTGGGGGTTACCCCTTAGTTGAAAGAAAGTTTTAACCAGTTCATTCTTTATTACCCATACCCTGTTCATGATTAGTGGGGGCTTCCCCATGTGAACTACTAGACATTATGATATCGACTACTACGCAAGTAAGTTGTGCCCTACATCAGTGTCTATCATCACTGATGGTTTGCCATAGTCCATTAGTACACGCCCGTCCGACTGGCACGGTGTGAGGTTTGTTAAACCTAATAGCGCTATTAACTAATGACCCGCTCGCCATTGGCCTCGGGGATTAAGTCGATATAAAATGGGGGAGTTATGATAGAGTTTTGTCTAGTAAGTTTAAGGTTGTTGTCCTACACAAGGAGGACGAACGTACGTATTTCTCCCAAAGAGAATACGCAGGATTAATACTGGCATCCTACCCGAGGAGGATGCCCGTACATATCCTACCTAAGTAAGATATGTAGATTCCGTTTTAATTCTTTAACCCATTCCCAAACCACCGGGAATCCCATGCCTTAGAAAGTGTGTGAACTCACCTTGGTTTGCTCGGTTAGATTCTCAAATATAGCTAACAGTCAGAGTCGATCAATCACGTCCTAATATAATTACCAGTTAATCATTTAGTGGTTTTCAAATAGAGCACAAAGTTTCTACACGTATCTATCACATAACATGCACTACTTTAACGGTTTATGCCCATATAAACCTCCCATCCACTCCCATTCACAAATAAACATACGACATTGCACATAACACTTTTATCGACACATAACATGTTAGATCATTCACAGATAACATATTCGACATTCAGACCCGCAAATCACTACTTATGTGGTTTCAACTTAATTATCCGAAACTAGTCTGTTTTCGAGCATTTTAATAAAATAGTTTTCTTATTTAAAAAATTCCCAACTGTTATTGTGTAAAAATCTCGGGATCTAATTCATCACCAATATTTTATAAAAAATCATTTTCCGGACTGAACTCAGATTTATTATTTTCTGACTGCAGCCCACGGAATAATTCACTAAAAATTCATTGTAAGTCGGATTGACGAAATTCCAGTGGGACAATTACTACGACATCAGTGTCCATCTACTGTACAGATTTCATGGGCTGATTCGTCACAGAACTCAAGTTATGACTGAAAACATATCGCAAATTTTCTGTAGAAAAATGCAGCTCTAGCTGCTGTTACGGAATGACACTTTAAAAATAGTAAACGAAGTCCAAAGATTATGATTCTAGTGCCATTGGAACCGTATTTCATAATAACAGGTTTTAGACTCAAAACATCAGTTTTTCATTGTTGGTGCACTACATCTGTTGATTCCGTCTAGGTGTCTAGGATCAAGTCTTACATTGTATTGTATAGCATAGGGCACGAAATACGAGAAAACGGTAGACTGTATAGGTTTTAGGAGTCTGGGTCGCTCATAGGGTCATAGGTGTCTTGGGTCGCTTATATGGCACTTGTGGATCGCTTATGTGAACTAGCTTGGACCGCTCATGTGTCACATGTCCACATGAGCGGACCCAAAACACTATATATAGGTGTATCAAGAGCGATCCTCAGTAACGATTGATGGTATTCCACGCCGAAGCTCTGCCGGTGTGACGTTTGAGCTGTAAAACGTTTCTATTCAATACAACAAGCAGTTAGGAGGAAGAACAAGCTATATCTACTTGCTTTTCTTATTATTCCGCATCTGAATTGCAAGAGTTAACCTCTGAACGACTCGTTCGGGTCAGCATTCGATCCTATAATTGGTATCACAGCTTTGTTGGAGGTTTTCTGCAGATTGTAGCTGTTTTTCATCATTTCTTCTCACTTCTCCACCTTCTTTTCTTATTTCCGGGAGTATACACGGTTAAAATTCGTTCAAAAGCTCACAGATTGTTCATTATCATACTAAGACAAACCCTTGGAAGTTTCAGGCCGAAATTCAGCTTAAAAACAGATCAAATCATGTTCGTAATGTGGACCGCTCAAATGACGTCATCATGAACCGCTCCAAATTGTTATCCTGAACCGCTCGAGTGTAATTGGTTGCTACTGGACCGCTCGAAAGTTGATAGTTTGGATCGCTCAAACGTTCAAATTTTAGTCTGGTTCGCTCGAAAATCAATCCCTGGATCGCTCGAACGAACTGTACTGAACCGCTCGTAAGAACATTCTAGGATCGCTTCAAAGTTTTTGTTGGATCGCTCATTCGACTAATATTAAACCGCTCTTAGAACATTGGTGCTAGATCGCTCCAAAGGATCTTTTTGGTTCGCTTATCTGTTCACTGTTGAATCGTTTTTCTGTCAATTGCCTTGAAAATCGTGCTAAGTCATCATGAATTCTGAGTTTTACAACGCCTTTGCTACATCTACCACTCCAGCCGCGATTGCTCAAGCCATGAACTTAGAAAATGAGACGGGAACAACTCAAAAGCCCCCGAAATTGATGAGCGTTGAGGAGTATTATGGGTGGAAGGATCGCTTTGAAAACTGGGTTCAGGCAAATCATCTCAGATCGTGGGAATGCATATTGGAAAAGTACACATTGCCTCGAATAGAGTTGCAAGTCATTAAACAGATATCTGAATTCTCAGAACAAGAACGTGCAATGTACAGAGCAGAGAAAATGATGACCAGTTTGTTACAGCAGGCTATTAAAGAAGATATATTCATTCTGCTACAACACGACAAAACTGCAAAATCAATTTGGGATGCTCTTAAAGTAAAATTCGAAGGTAGTGAAAGTATGATCAAAAGCAAGAAGGCATTGCTTAAAAAGGAATTTGATTTGTTTAGTAGTTTGCCGGGAGAGGATACTAAAAAGCTAATCGAGAGATACTGCCACTTAGTGCGATCGTTATCGATGTTGGGAGTTGAAAAAGGTCGTGAGGAATGGGTTGATAAGTTGGCTGATGCGTTACCCTAGAAAGAGTGGGGAACGTATTTGATGATACTGAAAAACACGGGTGTTTATGACAAACTAACAATTGGTCAGTTTATTGAGAAAATAGAGGGACAGGATCTGGAACAACAGAAGATAGCCAGGATGAATAACCCGAGTGGTCAACAGGATGTTAAAATGTACTATAAAGGTAGTATTCCAGTGTCTGAAGTTGAAAAAAGCCCAAAGATTCAAACCGCTTTCAGTGCTGGAGATTCATCAGAAAAAGTTGATCAGGGTTCAAACAAGAGTAGCAGCGGGTTTTCATCGCTTCCGAGTGTGAATCCGAAAGAGACTAACACAAGCTTTCAGTCTCAGAGTACAAAAACCGGAAATGGATACATAATTCAGTGCAACATAGCTCTCAATCTTTCAGAAGGTCAAAGCTTCTCTGAAGACACTTCAAAAGACCATATGGCACTTCTGGGTTCAGTTCTGTTATCTTATGAAGGTCTTGTAGCTGGTCAGATCGGAAATCCTATGCTCACCAAAGAGGATTACGATCAAATAGACGCCGAGGAAATGGAACTCATGGATATCAAATGGTGTCTTGCGAGTGTTCTTCGACGAGCTGAGAAATTCAAAACCATTACCGGGAGAAATGACTTTCTAGATGCTCATGTATCTACTTTAGGTTTTGATAAATCTAAAGTTACTTGTTTTCAATGCAGGGAGAAAGGCCATTTCAAGCGGGAGTGCAAAGGAAGAGAAGCTAGCGGAGCACAGAATCCATTCGGGAAAGATGATTACTACCGCAAAGCTATCTATCAGCAAGTCGGCCAATCCCAAGAACCGCAGACAGCTCATGGGAGAAAGATTGAAGACTCCAAAAGAGCATGTGTTGTAGATTTCAGCTGGAGTGATTACATATCATCTGAAGCCACAGCAGAACGTGTTATCGATCAAGATGATGAGAAACTACCAGAAGGTTTCAGTTGGGATATGTTCGTGGATGAAAAGGGAGGTTTTAAAGCTTTCATTGCCAAGATCGTCCGAGAGCCAAATTTGTTTGCTACTCGGATGAGATCTATTGGAGAGAATGTGTCAAGTGGAGATGAAAAATCTGTGTCATCTGATGAAAGTTCAAATAGTACTGATAGACTGTCAGAACACTCTGGGAATGTTTCAGATAGTTCAGATGAAATTGTACAAGATGAAACTGTTCAAGAACAGGATGTTGTATTTGACAAAACACCATCTGATTCTAGTGTATCTGATGCTGATTCTGAAAAATCAGTTCAATTTGATCAATCACCAGATCATAGTAGCAGTGATGATGAGGAAGAGAAACATATAAATATTGCAAAATCTCATATGTCTCCTGAAAGTTTTCATTTTTATTTTGCAGAAAGAATGGAGAAACTGAAAGAGAAACAAGCTGCTAAAGAACAACAATCTGAATCTGAAGGTGATGTTCAGAATGCTGAAAATGTTGCTGAGAAAATTAGTGAGGTTGTGAAAGAAGTAGAAAAGGTGATTGAAGTAGAAAAAGTGGTTGAAGTTATTAAAACAGTCGAAGTTGAAAAAATTATTAAAGTCGTCAAACCTTGTGAAAAGTGTTTGGAAGCGTGCAAAGAGTGTGCAGCAAAAGATGACATCATAGCTGAGTATGAGAAAAAGAAAGAGCAGTTATTGTTCAATCTCAATTATGTGAAGGAATCGTACGACGTGTTGAACGAAACAGTAACTGGTCTCTAAAAGACAAACACAGAAAGAGAACAGGCGCTGACTATGATGAATGCAACTTTAATGTCGAAGCAAAAAGCTATAAATTTCTACATTGAAGAAAGTGCCAAATGGAAGCAAGAGTTGGAAACTGAAAAGATTGAAAATGAGAGGATTAGGAGGTTATTGTTGAGCTATTCTACCTCTGATTATCTTATTGATCGTGTTTATCCAACTGTTGCAGGTATGGAAGCTTTTCAAGACGAGAAGCCGAAAGAAAAGAAAGATTGTGGTAAGAAAACAACTGTTAGCTATAACAAGTGTCCACCTTCAATTTGGGATGGGTATTCACTTAGGAAACCAAATGAGGAGCAACTTGCAAAAGCAGTCAATATAAAGCTTAAAACCGACACAACTGACGTCTTACCTGAAAACATTGATGTGACGTTTACCTCATCCGATACTGATCATGAGTCTGAAATAATCAAAAAGGTGGTCGATCAGGTGTTGGATACTGATGAGGAGACAGAGTCGAAATCTGAGTCTGAAAAGCCAAAGTCGTCAGTCAGCAATCAAAATTCGTCGGTTAAACGGTCTTATAATAAAGAATTTTTGTTATCAAAGGCAGATTTGAATGATGAAACATTCGAAGTTGTGTATACTTTGAATGGTTCTGACAAATTATATTACAACAAAGAGTTTCCGATAATGAGTATCAAAACAGAATTAATCAACAAAACTTTTAAACTAATAGAGGTTAATATTCCTGAATTAAAAGTTTTGAAAAGTTTTGATAAACCTAAAAAATATACTTCTAGAGTTCAACAACGTCTAAACAAGAAAAAAGGTTACAATTCTGGTCCTGGTTTTCCAAAGAAACCAAACCAAAATCGTAGCTACAAAAAGAAAGGTTTAGGTTTTGTTCCACCAGAAAATCATAAAAATGAGAAAAATTCTAATTCAAACACTGAATTTGTATCAGGTGGAAGCTCGGAAGATGAACAGCAGAAACCATTTTGGAAACAGACTAACAAAGAGTTTCTTGCTGAGAAGAAAAAGAATGGAACTGGAGTATTTCATCCGAGAAATACTTAAACCTGTTTTAAAAGCAATGAAGCTGATCACATTGCATCGGATTGTCCGAAAGATATCAAAGCACAACAGGGAGTTTCTAAGAAGTTGAAAGAAAAAGTTGTTGAAAAATTTGAGAAATCCAAAATTTTTAAAAATTCGAAAAATGAGGTTGGGGAATGTTCGAAAAAGGAAAAATTTTACAAAAGAAAAGGAAATGACAACCAAGTGTGGGTTGCAAAAAAGGTAGTAGAAAAAGTCGGCGATGAATCTGGTTCCACAAAGCCAGAAGAGCCACAAGTTGTGGAGAAAATTTCAGTAAATGATGATGTTCTTCCATCACTGAAGTTTGAAGAGGTTAAAAAGAAAATTGGTAAAATTGAAATTTCAAACAAATTTTATGATGATGAAAAAGAATTTGATGTCGAGAAAACATTCAACGGAAATGTTAAGAAGATATTTGGAAAAATGTTGAGTGGGAAAGCTAAAGGGGTAAAAGATTTTTACGCAACTAAAAAGGCGACATACAACCCTACAGCTGAAGAGTTGAAAGCCCTCAAGTCTGAGAAGACTTGGAGGGAAGTTTGTTTTCCAGAATAGTCGAAGGACTATGCCGTAGATCCCAAGTTTATATCGTGGATCAGGAATCGGCATCATTCTTGTTTATGAAATGTTTGTTTGAATGATTGTGATTCATGTTTGGATGTTTTTTTTACAGGTGAAAGGACTACGCCGGAGCTTCCAGGTGGTTAATTGCGAAGCAGGAATCGGCATGTTGATTGGTAAAATGGTGATGTAGACGTAATATTCCTACAAGTGGTAGTTTTTGGATATCTACAAGTGGTAATTTTGATCCCACAAGTGGTATTTGTGGTTAAATTTTGAGATGTTTGGATACTTTGAAGTGATTACATTTACAAGTGGTACAGGAGGCTATTAAATGCAAATGGTAAATCAGGGACATTAAATTGTACTTGATTTACTATTCATGGCAAAAGATAGACAAGATAATGAACCACATCCCCGTTCTTAAAATTGATAAACCTATAAGTGGTTGTTATCAACACAAATTCATTTTCCGGAAAAATCATTTTGATTAAAACAAACTTAAGTGTTTTGAAATCTAAATGAGAAAATGGTTTGTGATAGGGGGAGTTCAGATTGTTTATGCTTAGTGAATGGCGATTTGATGTGATTCAGTGTCAGTTGTTAAGTTTCTGTACAGTTTGTTTTTGCATTTTATGTTTCTAGTAGGTCAAGAGTCTTGAAGTTTTCAAATTTTCTTTAAAATGTGTTTGCATTTTAGGGGGAGTAGGGAAACTTCTGAAAATCCAAAAACATTTGAAAATTTGAAAAAGCCAAAAACATGATAAAATTCAAAAATGAGTTTTGTTGCGAAAAAGGGGAAATGATAGTACATCAGTGGACTATCACGGCACGCTAAAGAAATGTAAAGTTAAAAAGTGTTAAACAATCTTACTGCGGATGTGTCAGTAGATTTTCGTACATTTAGTAAATTGAAACGAGATATAAACCTAAATTCAAACTTGCTTAATTTGTGGGTAACTATTCTCGAATATATGGGTAACCCCCGAAATCTTGTTTGAAAGGTCCCATATTCTGGGATACTAGGTCTTTATACTCAGTGATATCTGGGGTATTATCCCGGGACTTCTGCTGTATGGAAGTACTGACCTAGTCCCCAGATAATACTTTCTGCTAAAGCTTTGAAACATAAGCGTCACCCTCAGCATGCTGATGAAACAATAAAATTGATAGTCGCTGCTGTTGAAATGCAAAAAGATCCTCTAAAGGGGACCCACCAAAAGTCGAGCCGTCATCTCTCTGCTGAACGGAAGTTCTGACCTGAGCTCTCGCGGTTTCACATTTAACCCCTTTACAGATATCAGTTGTGGTATACTCACCTGTAAGACTGAATATTTGGGATCTGGATACGGGAGTATATTTAAGTGGAGTGATACACAATTAAGTTTAAGTCTCTAAAACATTAATATCGTATCTCGAATCGATTGAAATTTGTGTTGAGAATTTAAGAGGACAAATATACTGACAATCTAGGTAAATTGTTTAAAGCTTAAAATGAAATCGAGCTTAACGGTGTTGGTGATTTGTCTCATAAACTGATATGATCCTCTTGCGCGAACTCACAAAAATATTGTTTGAAAATATTTCATTGTGTGCATTTCATTACTTTACATTGAAAAATCCAAAAACATTTTGTGTGTGTTTTAGCATAATTTTTGAAAAAATCAAAAAGATTTTCGACAACTGACGTTGGAAAACTGATTTTCAAAATTCCGAGTGCTAAACATGATGAGCAGAATTTGAGGGGGAGTGTTTGTGAAAATCTAAATGTTTGTATAAATCTAACCTTCTTCAAGTGGTTCATCATAGAGTATTTTGAGGGAAGTCATATGTTGGTGCATAGGTATTTGATATGTGATATAATTAGAAAATTTATTTCTAGGTTAAGATTGTGCAGGTAATCAGGTTTTGGTTTCTAAAGATTAGAGGAGAGCCAGGTTGATCGATTCTGATTCTGAAGATCTTGGTTATCAATTGATGCTGATGAACTTAAGAAATCAAGAGATCTGATCAAGAGAATTAGAGTGTTTGAAAGCCAGACAAAGATCCTGAAGATGTTACTGAAGAACAAAAGAATGCCAGTAAATCGAGAGGGGGAGTCTGTAGATTGAAAGAAGAGAAAGCCCAGAGACTGATCCAGTTTGAAGATATGAAGACACAGCATTGAAGTCAAGGTGTGTTGGCGACTCCATCAACATCTGAGGGGGAGTCTGTTGGTGCACTACATCTGTTGATTCCGTCTAGGTGTCTAGGATCAAGTCTTACATTGTATTGTATAGCATAGGGCACGAAATACGAGAAAACGGTAGACTGTATAGGTTTTAGGAGTCTGGGTCGCTCATAGGGTCATAGGTGTCTTGGGTCGCTTATATGGCACTTGTGGATCGCTTATGTGAACTAGCTTGGACCGCTCATGTGTCACATGTCCACATGAGCGGACCCAAAACACTATATATAGGTGTATCAAGAGCGATCCTCAGTAACGATTGATGGTATTCCACGCCGAAGCTCTGCCGGTGTGACGTTTGAGCTGTAAAACGTTTCTATTCAATATAACAAGCAGTTAGGAGGAAGAACAAGCTATATCTACTTGCTTTTCTTATTATTCCGCATCTGAATTGCAAGAGTTAACCTCTGAACGACTCGTTCGGGTCAGCATTCGATCCTACATTCATTGAGTTTATGACCTGTTTACAGCCAACTTCAGTTGGCTGTAAAACTTGGACATATTCTGTTTTCATTTTTTAACTTTCTAACATGTGTTTGATTGATTTCCGTTATCATGTTTAGTGATCACAACAACATCAAACATCAATATTAACCAGTAAATCATCAAGATATCAATCAAGAATCATAACAACACAAGATCTACATGATTTACACACACATCTACTCTTTATCCAACATATTTATCCTACTTTCAAGTCTTTAAGTTTTGATCTTTTGTGTTCTTGAGTTTTAGCCGTTAAATCTCTTATTAAGCACCTTAAACAAGAACAAGAAGGCGTTTAGAAGCACTTACTACTTGCTCGTGGCTAGGGAAGAATCAAAGCGAAAACAAGGTGGATAAAAGCAACGTAGAGAGGTTCTTGAGATTCCGAAAGCAACGAGCTTCGTTGTTGGACCTCTTACACCTTTGTATGTATGAGAAATGATTGAACAAGAGCTTGATGATGGTGGTAGTATGGTGGAAGGTGGCTGCCGAACTCAAAGGAGGAGAGAAGAGAAGAAGTTTTGAAGGTGTGTTGTGTTGAGAATGGTGGTTATGTTCTAAAGGCTAGTGCTTATATCCTCCAACACAATTTAGTCCCATGGATAATATGTTCCTTAGAGTACATACATATTCTAATTAAAAATCAAAGAAATCCCACCATTTAGGCATGTGGTCGATTAGGCTAGGAGGGGGGGTGTCTAGTTGGGTTTCAACTAATTGGTTAAGGGTCCTGGTTAGAATTTAAGAGTTTAGTTGGTGATTATATGTGTGGTGTAATATATAGTGTGTTAGGGTGTTCGGGGACCCTAACTAGCTTAGAAAAATAAAAACAATGTATTTGACAATATTTTTTTGTTCCGGGTAAAGTCCGGTTGTTCGGTTCGGTGTTGTTTCGTTAAAGTGCTTAATTAACCCGTAACGTGTCATATATATATATATATATATATATATATATATATATATATATATATATATATATATATATATATATATTTGTAACGTTTTTCATTTTTAACACTCAGGAAATCACACAGGACTTTTTAGTAACTTTTCTGTACATTACTAGTAGGTTAACAAGTACATGTAAGTATAACACAGTAATCAGAGAGCAGTCAAGTAATTCCACACAGTCGTCAAGCACTTTAGTTATCAATAATAAATTGTACGGAATACATGGAATTTTGAGGGTTGTCACACTTCCGGCTAAGTCCTCGATGCTCGATTCTTCGATGGCATAACTAGACCCCGTCGGGCGCAATAGTACTATACTAGTCGTGGTGGGACGTCACGAGTATAAGTTGTAGCACATATGTAACTAGCATCACGTATATCTATGCAAACAGTTATTCGCAAGTGATAAATTGACTGATTGAATTATACATTTGATAAGTTCGATTTATAAGTAACGTATGTTACACCCAAAATTCGTTAAAAAGGGGGTCAAGTATACTCACAGTGCGTATTTGGCAAGTAAACACAACTTGATTTGGATCGGTTGAGAGTGCGTATGAGTTATCCTGGTTTACAGACTGTTAAGCGATGAATAACGCGTTAAATAGTGGCGAGAGAACCAAAATTGGTTCGGACATTGATGCTTGGGCTCGTTCGGTCGGCTGGACATGTGGGTCGATCGATTACCATGCTGTCCGATCGGTTGGCATGCTGGTTGATCGGTTAGCATGTTGTCCGATCAGTTAACATGTTAGCCGATCGGTTAGCATGCTGGCCGATCGGTTAGCATGCTGGCCGATCGGTTAGCATGTTATCTGATCGGTTAATGTGACAACTCGAGTTTCCGAGATTCCATTTTCGCATTTATTGCACGTTCAATGTTTGTTTAGTTGCTTACTTATACAACTTGTTTGCTTTGTAACTGTATACGTTTTGATTTGATAAAGTTTTACGAATGATTTGTCAAATACATGAACTTGGTGATGAAACTGTAAATTGTATGTCTTGTGCATGTATTATGTAATAGATAATACTTAAGGGTGTTTAGTGTTAATTGTGAAAATAAAACAAAACCCTTAACCCTAATCATTTCACAAATCAGCATACGTATCTTCAAGATTTCTCTACAACCCTTTCTTGCAATCATCTTCTTTCTCATTGGCACAAGTTCTCTTGCATCAATCTTGATCTTTCAATCCATCTAGAATCAACCCAAGGTAATTGTTCAATGATTTCTTGTTGTTAATCTTTGATTATGTGATTCATGCCAAACCCTAGTTCTACATGTAATGGTTCTGTGTTTGTTGATTCTGATTATTGTGAAATGGTTATGATTAGTTGTGTAATCATTTGCCTGATGTTAAGATGCATCACATGTTAGAATTGTTTAATTTTGATTTGATTACAGCATTGCCATAGTATGAAGATTAGGGTTTTGATCGTAGCTTTCTACAAACGTAACTGTTTTATTGATTCTGTGACATGATCTTTGGAATTCACGCATGATTGAAAACTCTGAGTTTTAAATGATAAATGGTCCGACCTTTCGATGAGGGTTTAGTCCGATTTTTGTAAGTAGGTTGTAAGGGTCCGACTTTTACATGATATGCTTAATGTCCGACCTTTATATAAAGGACACAAGGTCCGAATTTTATGAGGGTTATAAGAGTCCGAATTTTTGTGCTTGAATGATCTAGTCCGACTTTCATAGAGGCCTTGTCCGACTTTTATCAAGTGTGTAATGGTCCGACTTTGTGATGTTACCTTGTCCGAGTTTTTGATCATGATGCCCTTGTCCGAAGTTTTAAAGGTGTTTGGTCCGAGTTTCACTAAAGCCCTCATGGTACGAGTTTTAAGCATGATTCCTTGTCCGGCTTTTATGTTTGATATGTTAGGTTCGAGCTTTCAAGAGGGGATGTTTGTCCGAGTTTTAAAGGGTGGGGATGTTTGTCCGAGTTTTAAAAGGGGGATGGTTGTCCGAATTTTTGTGACACACATACATAAGGTCCGACTTTTTGTGTGTAGTATTGTCCGACTTTGGTGTTGTATAAAGGGGTCCGACTTTTGTGATTATGTAAGGAATTGTGATGATCATATAAAGTCCGAGTTGTTAACAGAATCAGGTTATATGTTGAATAAAAAACACTTATCCTCCTGCCACCACTGTATGTATGTTACTGTATGCGTATGTTACTGCATGATACTGTTTGTTACTGGATACTGTATGTATGAATAATCTATGCCATGACGTTCTGTACACAGTTATCACACGAAACACAACTGTTTGGACATCAAGGGGGTGTAAACCCTAATTGAACGTAAACGCTTACATCGAATTTATGTGCAATGTACCTTAGGTCGTGTGTAACGGACTTAACTATTAATTAACACTAGAAGCAATTACATACCGAGCAAACCAAGGTGAGTTCACACTCTTACAAAGGCATGGGATTCCCGGGGTTGGGAATGGGATTGAAGGAATAGATTTGTACTTTCGTTGTTACTAGACTATCTACCATCGTCCTCGGATGCGCAGGACACATACGTAAAACCTACGTATACTTGTACTCATCACTGTCCTCAGGTTGCGAAGGACACTCACGTAAAACCTACGTGAACTTATACTCATTACTGCCTCGGTTGTGTCAGGCACTTACGTAAAACCTACGTAACCCCCCGCGTACCCCTGTCTTCGGTTGTGAAGGACACTTACGTAAAACCTACGTAAACCTTGTTCGTACTACTGTTCTCAGGTTAAGAAGAACACTTATGGTTACAAATAATCTAGTGTATATGCAATTATGGGAAGCCCCCACCAATAGATCATACTATCGGCCCAGTAGAGCCACACGTTACAAACGAACTTACTTTCATGAACTTACTTTCTGTGAACTCGCTCAACTAGTTGTTGACTCTCTGTTACATGCCTTGCAGGTCGTTAGGTATACATGGAGCTTGCACAGGGAGGCGCGATCGTTGTGGACAAGGATCGTGAATGCTTGATTTAAACATTATGACACTACATACTTTATTTATGATTGGGCTTTTACTCATACGCTTCCGCTAAACTTTGTTATTATACTTATGTTTTGGAACACCTTTCATATGGATTGGTTTGGTTTAGTTACATTTACTTTTACTATTTACATTGTTCTATATGATTGGTGGCTTGATCCTGGTCAGTTACGCTCCCAAGCGGTGATACTCCGCGTGTGGATTTTAGGGGTGTCACAGATTGGTATCAGAGCCATTGGTTATAGAGAACTTGGTTTTAACATGGGGAAAACGTTTTTATTAAAACCAGACTATAACCAGTACAGTGCTCAACGATCCACAACGACGCCTCGCTCCACGTGCAAGACTCAACATCTTAGGTAATAAGGTTTATGTTTATTGCCTACATGCTAGAATTGTATAGAACTTTGCTCGTGGTATGCTTAGATTACATTGCTTATCATTCGTTATTGCTTGAGAACACTTGTGTGCTTACTCTCTTCTGTCGTCGCACTATTCGCGAACCTCTCTCACTTATGTTACATTTGCTATGAAGATCATGGCTGGACGTATTAACTTGACTCAAGCCCAGTTGACGGCTCTTATCAACGAACAAGTTGCTGCGGCACTTGCAGCTGCACAAGCAGGAGGTATACCCTGTAGTCGTAACTCACACTAGGATCTTTAGATCCTACATTCCTAAACCAACTCTTGTGTTTAACCTTGTCCTGTTCTTACACATTAGGTCAACCCGCTCAGCAACCTGTTTGCACTTTCAAGAACTTCATGGATTGTCGTCCTAGCACGTTTAGTGGCACTGAAGGAGCGGTTGGACTCCTCCATTGGTTCGAAAAGCTCGAGTCGGTATTTGAGATGTGTGAATGCCCTGAGGCTCGCAGGGTGAAATACGCCACTGGTACTTTAGAAGGGATTGCGCTAACTTGGTGGAATGCGCAAGTCCAACTCTTGGGATTGGCAGCTGCTAACGCCACTCCCTAGAATGATTTCAAGGAGCTGATTAAACGGGAATATTGCACACACGACGACATCCACAAGTTAGAAGTGGAGTTCTTTCATTTGAAGATGACTGGGTCGGAAATTGAGGCTTATACTAAAAGGTCAAATGAGCTGGCAGTTCTGTGTCCAACTATGGTGGACCCTCCTATTAGACGTATTGAGTTGTATCTCAAAGGGTTGGCACCAGAAATTCAGAGCCATGTGACATCGGCTAATCTTGATAATATCCAGGCTATTCAACGCCTTGCTCATCGCCTCACGGATCAGGCAGTGGAACAGAACAAGCTGCCTAAACGTATCAGCGCTACTGCCACCGCTACCACTTCAACTACTCTTGCTACTCCCAGTGACAACAAGAGAAAATGGGATGGGGATTTCAGCAAGGGGTCAGCTTCAGTTCAGTCTCAGGTTCAACAACGGAAGACTGACAACTATCAGAGCCCTAGTCAACAATCTTCGGGCAGTCACAGGCAGGGTGGATATCGAGGGAACCTCCCAAAGTGTAACAACTGTAACAGACACCACAGTGGCCAGTGCAACAAGGGTCGCTGTCAGAGATGCCTCAAGATGGGTCATGAGGCCAAGGATTGTAGGAGCCCGCGGCCTGCGAATCAGAATCAGCAGCAGCAGCAAACACCGCAGAATCAGCAACAAGGCAACAAAGGATGTTTTCATTGTGGCGCTGAAGGTCACTTCAAAAGACACTGCCCTCAGTTACACCGAAACAAGAACAACAACAACAACCAGGGCAATGGGAACAACAACAACGGGGGAAACAGCAATGATGGGAACAACGGCGCTAGGGGTCGTGCATTTGTGCTGGGGCAGCGTGATGCAAGGAATGATCCCAATGTGGTTATGGGTAAGTTTCTCCTTGATGACTTTTATGTTACTGTATTGTTTGATTTGGGCGCGGATACTAGTTATGTGTCTTTGAAAGTTAGTCAAATGTTAAAACGTGCACCAACTCCCTTAAACACCAAACATGTCGTAGAGTTAGCTAATGGTAAAAGCCTAGAGGCCACACACATAGTTCAGGGTTGTAATCTTATCCTCGCTGGTTAGACTTTCACCATCGACCTCATTCCTATAGTTCTGGGTAGTTTCGACATCGTCATTGGTATGGATTGGTTATCCAAGCAGCAAGCAGAGATCCTATGTAAGGAGAAGATCATCCGTATTCCTCGATCTGGTAAAGAACCTCTCGAAGTTCAAGGCGACAAGAGTGGTGCTGTGGTTGGATCATCTCCTTCCTGAAGGCTCAGAAATGTTTGCGAAAGGGTCACACTGCTATTTTGGCACTAGTTACTGATGCATCAACGAAAGAGAAAAGAGTAGAGGATATCCCAGTTGTACGCGATTTTCCTCAAGTGTTTCCTGGAGATTTACCTGGTCTACCGCCTCATCGCCAGGTCGAGTTTCAAATCGAGCTAGCTCCAGGAGCAGCACCTATAGCTCGCGCACCGTATCGTTTAGCTCCAACTGAACTGGAAGAACTGTCAAAGCAACTGCAAGAGCTCTTGGATAAGGGCTTTATTCGTCCTAGCTCTTCGCCCTGGGGAGCTCCAGTACTGTTTGTGAAAAGATGGAACTTTCAGGATGTGCATCGATTACCGCGAACTGAACAAGGTCACAGTGAAGAACCGCTACCCTCTGCCGCGTATTGATGACTTATTCGACCAGTTGCAAGGGTCGAGCTACTACTCCAAGATTGATCTGAGGTCAAGGTATCATCAGCTGAGAGTCCGCGATGAGGATGCCTCTAAGACAGCATTCAGAACTCGCTACGGCCACTACGAGTTTCTAGTCATGCCATTTGGGCTAACGAACGCACCGGCAGTCTTCATGGATCTTATGAACAGAGTGTGCAAGCCTTACCTAGACAAGTTTGTGATAGTTTTCATTGACGACATCCTGATCTACTCCAAGAGTCAGGAGGAGCACGAGCAGCATCTACGTCTTATCTTGGAACTTCTTCGAAAGGAACAACTGTACGCTAAGTTTTCAAAATGCGACTTCTGGCTTCGTTAAGTTCACTTTTTGGGCCATGTGGTAAACAAGGATGGGATTCATGTTGATCCATCCAAGGTAGATTCGATCAGGAACTGGCCTGCACCGCGTACACCAACGGAAATACGCCAATTCTTGGGTTTGGCGGGTTATTACAGACGGTTCATCAAAGACTTCTCAAAGATCGCACAGCCGCTTACACTACTGACACAGAAAGGTGTTACCTATCGCTGGGGTAATACACAAGAAATGGCTTTTCAGTACCTAAAGGATAGGCTATGCAGCGCACCTATTCTCTCATTGCCAGAGGGCATGGATGATTTTGTGGTCTATTGCGACGCGTCGATTAAGGGTCTTGGTTGTGTATTGATGCAAAGGGATAAAGTCATTGCCTATGCTTCGCGGCAACTTAAAGTTCATGAACGAAACTACACGACGCACGATTTAGAGCTGGGAGCTGTTGTTTTCGCACTTAAGATATGGCGACACTACCTGTACGGTACCAAGTGCACTATCTACACCGATCACAAGAGTCTCGAGCATATCTTCAAGCAGAAGGAGTTGAACATGCGTCAACGACGATGGGTCGAGCTGCTGAACGATTACGAATGTGACATCAAGTACCATCCAGGCAAAGCCAATGTTGTGGCTGACGCTCTCAGTCGAAAAGACACTCTACCTAGGCGCGTACGAGCCTTGCAGCTCACTATTCAGTCTAGTCTTCCTGCACAGATACGAGATGCTCAGGTAGAAGCATTGAAACCAGAAAACGTAAGGGCTGAAGCCTTATGCGGCTCAAGGCAACGATTAGAACAAAGGGAAGACGGCGCCTACTATGTAACAGGACATATTTGGGTCCCACTATATGGCGGTTTACGAGAACTTGTGATGGATGAAGCACATAAGTCTCGCTACTCGGTACATCCAGGTTCGGATAAAATGTACCATGATCTCAGAACTACATATTGGTGGCCTAGCATGAAGGCCCACATAGCGACTTACGTCGGTAAGTGTTTGACCTGTGCGAGGGTCAAGACGGAGTACCAGAAACCCTCAGGCCTACTTCAGCAACCCAAGATACCACAATGGAAATGGGAGGAAATTTCTATGGATTTTGTTACTGGCCTGCCTAGATCCCAGCATGAGAACGATACTATTTGGGTGATCGTGGATCGACTCACTAATTCTGCTCACTTCTTGGCTATCAAAGAAACGGATAAGTTCTCTACCTTAGCAGACGTCTACTTGAAAGAAGTTGTTTCGAGGCACGGAGTGCCAACCTCTATTATTTCGGATCGGGATGCATGATTCACTTCAGAACTATGGCAGGCAATGCACAAATCTTTTGGCTCTCGATTAGACATGAGCACAGCTTATCACCCTCAGACGGATGGGCAGTCTGAGCGTACGATTCAAACTCTTGAAGACATGCTTCGGGCGTGTGTTATCGATTTCGGCAACAGCTGGGAAAAACATCTCCCTTTAGTGGAGTTCTCATACAATAACAGTTGCCACACCAGCATACAAGCCGCTCCATTCGAAGCATTGTACGGACGTAAATGCCGGTCACCTCTCTATTGGGCAGAGGTGGGGGATAGTCAAATCACAGGTCCAGAAATGGTAGTTGATGCTACTGAACGAATAGCACAGATACGACAACGCATGGCGGCAGCTCGCGACCGTCAGAAAAGTTACGCTGATAAGCGCAGGAAACCACTCGAGTTCCAAGTTGGGGATCGAGTGCTACTCAAAGTCTTACCCTGGAAGGGTGTGGTTCGTTTTGGTAAACGGGGCAAGCTCAATCCGCGGTACGTTAGACGGTTCGAGATCATTGAAAGAATAGGCAAAGTAGCCTACAAACTGAATCTACCAGCTGAACTCGGTGCAGCTCATAATGTTTTCCACGTGTCGAATCTGAAGAAGTGTCTGTCAGATGAAACCCTCATAGTTCCTTTGAAGGAACTCACTATCGACGAGCGGTTGCAGTTCGTCGAGGAACCAGTTGAAATCACGGACCGGGATGTTAAGGTCCTCAAGAACACTAGAATACCTCTTGTACGAGTTCGTTGGAACTCCCGTCGTGGCCCAGAGTATACCTGGGAACGAGAAGACCAAATGGAACTCAAGTATCCCCAGTTATTCGAAAACCGTGCAACCACTACTGAGGCTGAAGCTACTATTGAATTTCGGGATGAAATTCCAAATCAACAGGGGGATGATGTGACACCCCAGGAAAACCAGTAAACGATACAACTTACCTAGCTTCCTCAGTAACCGCATGCTAAATTTCGGGACGGAATTTCTTTCAAGTTGGGGATAATGTGACAACTCGAGTTTCCGAGATTCCATTTTCGCATTTATTGCACGTTCACTGTTTGTTTAGTTGCTTACTTATACAACTTGTTTGATTTGTAACTGTATACGTTTTGATTTGATAAAGTTTTACGAATGATTTGTCAAATACATGAACTTGGTGATGAAACTGTAAATTGTATGTCTTGTGCATGTATTATGTAATAGATAATACTTAAGGGTGTTTAGTGTTAATTGTGAAAATAAAACAAAACCCTTAACCCTAATCATTTCACAAATCATAATACGTATCTTGAAGATTTCTCTATAACCCTCTCTAGCCATCATCTTCTTTCTCATTGGCACAAGTTCTCTTGCATCAATCTTGATCTTTCAATCCATCTAGAATCAATCCAAGGTAATTGTTCAATGACTTCTTGTTGTTAATCTTTGATTATGTGATTCATGCCAAACCCTAGTTCTACATGTAATGGTTCTGTGTTTGTTGATTCTGATTATTGTGAAATGGTTATGATTAGTTGTGTAATCATTTGCCTGATGTTAAGATGCATCACATGTTAGAATTGTTTGATTTTGATTTGATTACAGCATTGCCATAGTATGAAGATTAGGGTTTTGATCATAGCTTTCTACAAACGTAACTGTTCTATTGATTCTG